>NC_139718.1:43828334-43850005 GCF_964188405.1 Protomyctophum parallelum | reverse complement strand
AAGGGGGGGCTTTTTGGTAAAATTCCGAGAGACAGCGAAATGCCTTCACGACTGACGACCTATGTCGCGACGTATATTTTCCGTCGCAACGTATATTCGAGTACGTCCTGGCGTAAATATCAATTCGTCCCGGCAGAACGGACTCGTCGCGGCTATATCTACCCGTTTGCGACCTAGTAGTTTGACTATTCTTTTACGTCGCGACAGAACGGGACACGTCACGGCTATATCTACCCTTCTCGACGTAAAAGGTAATTCGTTGTGGCGTGTGTGGACTCGTCGCAACAGAACGGAACTCGTCGCGGCTATATCTACCCGTTTGCGACGTAATGGTTGACTTTGTTATATGCCCGGTGCGCGGTGCCCTGCGCGGTGCCCTGCGCTGCCCTACGCCCACCGCGTGCACCTTGCCGGTCCGCCCTGCGCCCTGTGGCCTGGCACGTGTGCACGTGTGCCAGGCCACCGCGTGCACCATGCCGGTCCGTGGAGCCCTTCGCCGTCCCCAGGCGACCCTGCGTTCCAGAGCTGTCACATGAAAATAGCAGATCTACCAGCTCCTCTCCTACATACGGGATGGCCCGACCCGCGTCTGTGGACCCCTGGGGGGGTGTGTGTGTGAGCGTCTGAGCTCCTATCTGTGTGCCTCCCCCCCCCCCCCCCCCCCACCCCATGTGGACCCTTGCAGGGGGGGGGTCGGGGGGTCCCCCTATGCACTTTGTGTAGATGTGTAGGGGGGGGGGGGGGGGGGGGGGGGGGGGGGCTGGCCTACACAATAGATAACCTACCCTGGCCAACACAATAGATAACCTACAAGGACATATGAATTTAATTTATATACACGGCTATATTAATTTAGCCGATCATCAAAGCTCACCGCGCTCGTATAGCGCATTGACTGTCTGTCTGTCTGTCTGTCTGTCTGTCTGTCTGTCTGTCTGTCTGTGTCTCAATGACTTGCCTTAGGCGGATAATATAGACTACAAGTACTTTATTAAAGTAAAGTAAAAGAGTGAGTTCTCATTGCGTTCTCTGCGTCGTAGCGCATGCAGATAGGCAGATAGGGGGGGGGGGCAGTTCTATAGGCAAGGGCAGAAGGTTCCTATAACGACAGTGGGTGCGTGCCCACCTTAGAGTAGCCTATATATTTTAAGGCACCCGCCCCGCAACTTATTATTATTGGCTTATTATTTTGCCACCAGCGGAGTTGACGGTTGACGCCGTTGTCTAGTATAGACTATAGGCCTGTGCCAGGATGATTTTAACACATTGTATGCTAGAGTTTTCTATTTGCTCAGGCTTGCTGGTGCTAAGCGATTAACATTGGACTTTTGAACTTTTTAGGGGCCCACAGCGAGGGGCCTCTTATAGCTAGAATCACATCGCATAAATAAAAAGTAGGCCAAACATGTCCACTTCAATTTAAAAAAAAAAATATGATTCTACCATCTTCCATTCTGGAGATATTGACCTTTTTCTAAAACCTGCTTTTGAAGGCACGCTGCTCGCTTGAAAAAACAGCAGAGATATGGAAGGTTGAAGTTGACAGACATTGACAGACAGATATAAAAATGAACACAAATAATATCATATACATACTACACACTGAATGAAAGCCCTGAATGTCTACTTTTAGGAGGAAAACAAATACACATGGTCCCATGTATAGTTTGTCAGTAATTGGCTATTGAATGCAGCTTGCGCCCACCAGAGAGGATTTCAGAAAATGCATGGACCAGAAGAACTATTATTCACAAAATAAGGCCTATAGCGAAATGTACATACTATATACCGTATGAAACAGAAGACTCTCTGCTTTCATAAGAAAAATACTTCTACTGTAATAATAATAAAAATCACACCCCTGTGAAGTGAGCAGTGCAATGTTGCACAACATTGCACTGCTCACTTCACATGCGTGTGATTTTTATTATTATTACAGTAGAAGTATTTTTCTTATGAAAGCAGAGAGTCTTCTGTTTCATACGGTATATAGTATGTACATGTCGCTATAGGCCTTATTTTGTGAATAATGGTTCTTCAGGTCCATGCATTTTCTGAAATCCTCAGAGTATTTTAGACAAGACAAGGAACTGACAACTAAATATTCACAAAATAAGGCCTATACATACTATATACCGTATGAAACAGAAGACTCTCTGCTTTCATAAGAAAAATACTTCTACTGTAATAATAATGAAAATCACACCCCTGTGAAGTGAGCAGTGCAATGTTGCACTGCTCACTTCACAACATTGCACTGCTCACTTCACATGGGTGTGATTTTTATTATTATTACAGTATTAGTTTTTTTCTTATGAAAGCAGAGAGTCTTCTGTTTCATACGGTATATAGTATGTACATGTCGCTATATGCCTTATTTTGTGAATAATAGTTCTATAGGTCCATGCTTTCTCTAATCAGACCAGTGTGTGTCCAGTGGAAACCTCGTATGAATCTGATCTCAGGTCAGAATGGGCTAAAGTTCTCTCTGAAAAGAGAATTTTATAAATGAAATGGATTCAATAGTCTAGTATTGACAAACAGTATATGGGATATGTGTATTTTATTTGTTTTCCTCCTAAAATTAGACATTTAGGGCTTTCATTCAGTGTGTAGTTGATACTTTATTTATGTTTATATCTGCCTGTCATGATAACGTCATGATGATGATGATTCTATGCACATATGTGATCATTGTCTCAGTAAACAAAATCAACAGATCGTTTGATAGCATAACAGTGACTTGAGAGGTTGACATGTCTGGACATGAACCACAGGAGCGACTCAACTCGCAGTGGGGGGGGGGGGGTTCCACGACATGTCTGGACATGAACCACAGGAGCGATAAGCGTAGCCAGGCTGGCTGTGATTTCGACAAAATGACAGACAACACGATGGCTTCCGCAGCTTAGGATTGTATTAGTTATCCATTACAAACGGGTCGATTACGTCCCAGACGCCTTATCACTGCAATTGGCTGGCGAAGGCGCTATGGCGATTATGGTGATCAACTGCGAGAATCTTTTTTCCGAGAATGAGAGTAGCATTGCAAACTGCAAAACGATCGATCGCAACTCGCAGTGTGGGGGGGGTTCCACGGTGTGATATCTGCTAGCCTAGTATACTGCTTCTTTGTCCAAACATGGCTGACGCGACGGCGAAAAAAAGACAGTTGGTCAGATGTATACTGCTTCTCCTATGGCGGTCCTTCGAGAATACGTCATTCGTTTCGCGTATACCTGTCCGTGAAATGGCGATCGACCGTTGGAGATTATTATTGGTTTATATACGGGTTTATATTTCCGAGAATGAGGCGGCAGACCGGTGAGTTGTCGTTGGAAAGAATTAGAGAGGGCTGTGTCGGCGGTGCAAGGCGATCGCAAGGCGCAGTGGGGCCTGGGGGGGGGGAACTCAAACTGCCAAAGCGATCAAGAGACTCCCCCCACAAAGCTTCCTCGGGAGAAACCATGTAGAAACAGGAGGGGAGGGGGAATCGAGTGTATTCACAGACACTAGAGTATGGGTAACTCCATTTTAGATGCCCTGACATCTGCGTTGGTCTATGCCGTTGCCGTGCAGACCCATACGTGTAATGGAGGCATTGGAGGAGGGAGCGTCTTCGCCACAGACAGACCTCTTTTCAGGAGGGAGGGGCTTTTTACTCCGGATCACATATTGGAGCTTCCTGGAGACGAAAGCTGTTATTTTCTTCGGTGTCCTGGAGCATAGGACGTTGATGTACAGTAAGCAATAAAAAAACGTATAAAACGTATACATACGCTTCGCGCGTACGGCGTTCGATATTAATAAAGCGTATGGATACGTTTCCAGCATTTTTTGTGTTAAATAAATATGTCTCTGTCTCTGCGTCTCTAGAGCTATAACATATATACTGTAGCACACATCATGTGTGACACATGTGCACACACACACACACACACACACACACACACACACACACACACACACACACACACACACACACACACACACACACACACACACACACACACACACACACACACACCGAGTACTAAGTATAAGTAGCATATAGGGTACGGCTCTAAAAACATTAAATACTGCGGGAGCATTACACTAAACAAAGTTGGATTTGTACATTGCAGAAACGTAACATAACGTAAGTGTTCTTATTATTGTCCGTCTGGGTTTTATAATGCAGTGTGAGTCCGCTCCGCGATAGCCGATCTGCAAGCTCACAACGCGTTGCGCTGATTGACAGTGCACGTGCAGCAGCTACTGTATAGAATTATATTTAAGTAGGCTACTTTTTGTGTGACGTCTGTGTGTTATTGACTTCTTGTTCCTTAATGTGCAGGTTTATCAGAGCGATATAGTGCAGCTGTGAGTGAGTAGGCCTATAGCTGCTGCTGCTGCGTCCGTGCACCAATAGAGCGACCGCGGCAGCGGCACGTATGCTTGAAATATTAAATAAAAATATGTTGGGCTTCCGGGCGTCCGTTTCTGGACTGTACCAACGGGCTTAGGGCCGGACGGTCCCTTAACTCCACGGGCCCCTATATTTTTTAGGCCCGTGCAGGGCTCTAGTGTGTGTGTGTGTGTGTGTGTGGTGTGTGTGTGTGTGTGTGTGGTGTGTGTGTGTGTGTGTGTGTGTGTGTGTGTGTGTGTGTGTGTGTGTGTTAAATGTGGTCATTTAAATGTAGGCCTATTATATACACGCACCATACAAGCACCTATATTATATAATGTGTTATACAAATGGGCAATCAACATATAGCAGCACCCCCCACCAGCAGATGTATATAAACATGGAATTGCGCTATGATATTAAAATGGACTGAGCTGTGATTGTGCCGTACTGCGCCGGCCGGTGGCCACTGGCCTATTCTGCCATGCAGTATAAATGCATTATCATGCCTGTTGGTGAAATATAAACATCTAAAATGGTTCAGTAATAATTAGCATAAGTTATTATTAACGAAAAACATCTAATACTATTTTAAATTGGTCTAATAAAGTTAGTAACTAATCAGAAGCAGCAACCATTTTGTTTCAAACAACTATAGACCAATAAAATAGTAGGCTAGTATTTATGTTTTTCGTTAATAATAATACATGCTAATTATTATTGAACGGTAAGTACGCTGGTATGTACGCTAAGGTACACTATAAGCTTGTAGATCTGTTTATTTTAGTCAGAATCTCGTGTGTGTGTGTGTGTGTGTGTGTGTGTGTGTGTGTGTGTGTGTGTGTGTGTGTGTGTGTGTGTGTGTGTGTGTGTGTGTGTGTGTGTGTGTGTGTGTGCGCGCGCACACACATCACATGTGCACACATGTGTGCTATATGTTATAGCTCTAGAGACGCAGAGACAGACATATTTATTTAAAATCATCCTGTCTCGCACGGCATATAGAGCCAATGAACGGAGCATACCCCCCCCCCCCCCCCCCCCCCTCTCTCTCTCTCTCTCTCTCTCAGCACACGCTGTGCTGTGATATCAATCAGACGCAAATGATCATTGAGTAACGTTAGCTCTGACTCGCACATTATGTGAGATCACATAAAAGGCCTTTAATATAGCCACAGATCATATAGGAATAGGCTTGGGCACTACCCTACCATCTCTCTATAGTGGGGCACCGACGATCTGCAAGCTCACAACGCGCTGCATGTGGACGCAACACTTGGAGCTTGTAGATGCGCACCACAGATCATACAGGGCGTGTGTTCCAGCTAACCCTATAGCATAACACACACACAAGCAACAGTATAGACATCTATTCATCATTATTTATTTCAAATCAAAATACAATGTAATGCTGTCACTGTCACTTCACTGTCATGAAGTTCGCACGCACACGCACACGCGACACACACACACACACACACACACACACACACACACACACACACACACACACACACACACACACACACACACACACACACACACACGTTTGCTTTCATTCGCTGTATGATACATTAGGCGATATAGACCCGCTGCGGCCCAGCGATAATCAACCGCTGTCCGCTGCGATGCGTGAGCTTGTAGATCAGATGCCGACAGACAGACAGACAGACAGACAGACAGACAGACAGACAGACAGACAGACAGACATGAAATGAAATGGTTCAATAATAACACACACGAGATTCTGACAGAATGCGGCGGCATGCTTAAAATAAACAGATCTACAAGCTTATAGTGTATACCATAGCGTATACATACCAGCGTACTTACCGTTCAATAATAATTAGCATGCATTATTATTAACGAAAAACATAAATACTAGCCTACTATTTTATTGGTCTAGTTCAGTTGATTGAAACAAAAGTCATGGAATTCAATTGCCTACATTCAGTATAGGCCTGGTTTTGATATAATGATGCAGGGAGATTTTCTGAGCCAGTCCGTGCCATGTCATTTTTTCAGATTAATATTTAAATCTTTAGTTGGAAGAATGCAATAGCATATCATAAGTGTTGACCATAATGGGACGGTTGGAACCAAATGAACCCCCGACGGCCGGCGCTATTCAGCTATAAGGCCTATAAACGATATGGCCATACAAATATGGTTATGTGGTGGTCTGTGACATGTCTGCGTGCGTGCGTGCGTGAAAGAAAGACAGAATACGACGCAATGACATGTCAAATTGTCAATTGTAGATCAGCTGCTTGTTATTTAAGTAGGCTAATATGAAGGCAGCGTCTCCGCAAACGTGGACACCCGTGGCCCCCCTTGATCCCCAAGGGTCCACGGTGACCCGTACCGCCCGGGGGTCCCCGGACCCGTTTGGGCGGCCCGTCAGGTGGTTTTCGAGCTTGTGGATTTGTATTTTTAATATTGCTTGTCAAACGTTTAAGGCATATAGCCTATTTAATCTGATTGGTATAGCTCTGCATGGTTGCTGCTTCTGATAGCCTACTAACTTTACGCACGCATGCGACACACACACACACACACACACACACACACACACACACACACACACACACACACACACACACACACACACACACACACACACACACACACACACACACACTAGAGCCCTGCACGGGCCTAAAATATAGGGGCCCGTGGAGTTAAGGGACCGTCCGGCCCTAAGCCCGTTGGTACAGTCCAGAAACGGACGCCCGGAAGCCCAACATATTTTTATTTAATATTTCAAGCATACGTGCCGCTGCCGCGGTCGCTCTATTGGTGCACGGACGCAGCAGCAGCAGCTATAGGCCTACTCACTCACAGCTGCACTATATCGCTCTGATAAACCTGCACATTAAGGAACAAGAAGTCAATAACACACAGACGTCACACAAAAAAGTAGCCTACTTAAATATAATTCTATACAGTAGCTGCTGCACGTGCACTGTCAATCAGCGCAACGCGTTGTGAGCTTGCAGATCGGCTATCGCGGAGCGGACTCACACTGCATTATAAAACCCAGACGGACAATAATAAGAACACTTACGTTATGTTACGTTTCTGCAATGTACAAATCCAACTTTGTTTAGTGTAATGCTCCCGCAGTATTTAATGTTTTTAGAGCCGTACCCTATATGCTACTTATACTTAGTACTCGGGTGTGTGTGTGTGTGTGTGTGTGTGTGTGTGTGTGTGTGTGTGTGTGTGTGTGTGTGTGTGTGTGTGTGTGTGTGTGTGTGTGTGTGTGTGTGTGTGTGTGTGTGTGTGTGTGTGTGTGTGTGTGTGTGTGTGCACATGTGTCACACATGATGTGTGCTACAGTATATATGTTATAGCTCTAGAGACGCAGAGACAGAGACATATTTATTTAAAATCATCCTGGCACAGGCCTATAGTCTATACTAGACAACGGCGTCAACCGTCAACTCCGCTGGTGGCAAAATAATAAGCCAATAATAATAAGTTGCGGGGCGGGTGCCTTAAAATATATAGGCTACTCTAAGGTGGGCACGCACCCACTGTCGTTATAGGAACCTTCTGCCCTTGCCTATAGAACTGCCCCCCCCCCTATCTGCCTATCTGCATGCGCTACGACGCAGAGAACGCAATGAGAACTCACTCTTTACTTTACTTTAATAAAGTACTTGTAGTCTATATTATCCGCCTAAGGCAAGTCATTGAGACACAGACAGACAGACAGACAGACAGACAGACAGACAGACAGACAGACAGACAGACAGACAGACAGACAGACAGACAGACAGACAGACAGACAGACAGTCAATGCGCTATACGAGCGCGGTGAGCTTTGATGATCGGCTAAATTAATATAGCCGTGTATATAAATTAAATTCATATGTCCTTGTAGGTTATCTATTGTGTTGGCCAGGGTAGGTTATCTATTGTGTAGGCCAGCCCCCCCCCCCCCCCCCCCCCCCCCAGAAGGACGATCGTAATCACATATTGCCTTGCGCTGTGCGTAAAATAGTAATTTTTTCAGTATGAGGCGATACGCAGCATCTACACAAAGTGCATAGGGGGACCCCCCGACCCCCCCCCCCTGCAAGGGTCCACATGGGGTGGGGGGGGGGGGGGGAGGCACACAGATAGGAGCTCAGACGCTCACACACACACCCCCCCAGGGGTCCACAGACGCGGGTCGGGCCATCCCGTATGTAGGAGAGGAGCTGGTAGATCTGCTATTTTCGGTGGGCATGTGACAGCTCTGGAACGCAGGGTCGCCTGGGGACGGCGAAGGGCTCCACGGACCGGCATGGTGCACGCGGTGGCCTGGCACACGTGCACACGTGCCAGGCCACAGGGCGCAGGGCGGACCGGCAAGGTGCACGCGGTGGGCGTAGGGCAGCGCAGGGCACCGCGCAGGGCACCGCGCACCGGGCATATAACAAAGTCAACCATTACGTCGCAAACGGGTAGATATAGCCGCGACGAGTCACGTTCTGTCGCGACGAGGCCAGCTCACGCCACAACGGGTTCCGTTCTGTTGCGACGAGTCCACACACGCCACAACGAATTACCTTTTACGTCGAGAAGGGTAGATATAGCCGCGACGAGTTCCGTTCTGTTGCGACGAGTCCACACACGCCACAACGAATTACCTTTTACGTCGAGAAGGGTAGATATAGCCGTGACGTGTCCCGTTCTGTCGCGACGTAAAAGAATAGTCAAACTACTAGGTCGCAAACGGGTAGATATAGCCGCGACGAGTCCGTTCTGCCGGGACGAATTGATATTTACGCCAGGACGTACTCGAATATACGTTGCGACGGAAAAATATACGTCGCGACATAGGTCGTCAGTCGTGAAGGCATTTCGCTGTCTCTCGGAATGTCAGCGTTGACCACTTCTGTCTCAATGTGACATTTTGTGTGTCCTATTTTGGCAGGTAGTTTAACTTTTCTGGTGGAATATACCATCTCCAAAACGAAATAGTCTGGAACTGGAATATTCTGTCTTCATCATTTTGTCTGCCTGCTCTTGACTAAGAGCAAACCATCCTGCTACCAATGTTGATCAGGTCTTAATAAACACGACGTTTATTCAGTTGTAGATCACTTTATTCACCGTACACCGGCTCGACATGCAAATGCTGTTCCCTCCACAATTCACATCTGATTACCTGCGGCCACTGCGCATATCCCTCAGAGAGTACATTACCGTAAAGGAGTACTGTCGTAAA
Organism: Protomyctophum parallelum; assembly: GCF_964188405.1. Lineage (NCBI taxonomy): Eukaryota > Metazoa > Chordata > Actinopteri > Myctophiformes > Myctophidae > Protomyctophum > Protomyctophum parallelum. Next base: position 43,840,397 of record NC_139718.1, on the reverse strand, counting down.
GTGGAACACAAGTTAACACAAATGAGTAAAAGTATCAATACTGCAATATATAAATACTCCATTACAAGTAAATGCCCAGAATTCAAAATTTACTTGAGTAAAAAGTACAAAAGTATTGTCATCAAAATGTACTTAAAGTAATCATTGTGCAGAATATGCCCTATCTCAATTCAAATTGTCAAATGTAGCCTATAAAAATATTTTCAAAATAGCAGATCTACAAGCTCGACGCATTGTGAGCTTGTAGATGACCGAAATATAGTGGATAATGTATGTTTTGTAATAATCAAAATCTAAAAAGTTATATAGTCACTGAAGTTTTCAAATAATAGTAGTGGAGTAAAAGTACAATATTTGCCTCTGAGATGTAGTGGAGTAGAAGTAAAAGTATTGACATTTTGAAATGCTCCAGTAAAGTAAAAGTACCTACAAATTGTACTTAAATGTGTTACTTTTCACCACTGGCTGAGGAGAATCCCCAAATGAATATCGGAGCATAGAAAAGTTAGAAAACCCTAACCGTTTTCATAATTGTGGTCATTGTTTGCACAATAGTTTTGTACGTAGGGAAATTAAAAAATAGTTTTTTTTCCTCCACAGAGCTTTTAGAGCATATCCGTCATCATAGGGCCATACTTAACACATTGATTGCTAGAGTTTTCTATTTGCTCAGGCTTGGTGGTGCTGAGCGATTAACATTGGGACTTCTGAACTTTTTCGGGGCCCACAGCGAGGGGCCTCTTATAGCGAGAATCACACCGCATAAATCAAAAGGAAGCCAAACTAGTCCACTTCAATTTAAAAAAAAAATTATGATTCTACCATCTTCCATTCTGGAGATATTGACCTTTTTCTAACACCTGCTTTTCGCAGCACGCTGCTCTTTTGAAAAAACAGCAGAGATATGGAAGGTTGAAGTTGACAGACATTGACAGACATATATAAAAATGAACACAAATAATATCATATACATACTACACACTGAATGAAAGCCCTGAATGTCTACTTTTAGGAGGAAAACAAATACACATGGTCCCATGTATAGTTTGTCAGTAATTGGCTATTGAATGCAGCTTGCGCCCACCAGAGAGGATTTCAGAAAATGCATGGACCAGAAGAACTATTATTCACAAAATGAGGCCTATAGCGACATGTACATACTATATACCGTATGAAACAGAAGACTCTCTGCTTTCATAAGAAAAATACTTCTACTGTAATAATAATGAAAATCACACCCCTGTGAAGTGAGCAGTGCAATGTTGCGCAACATTGCACTATATATTTGTATATTTGTTTTCCTCCTAAAAGTAGACATTCAGGGCTTTCATTCAGTGTGTAGTATGTATATGATAATAATTTATTTATGTTTATATCTGCCTGTCAATCTCTGTGACTTTAAACCTTTATAACTCGCTATGATAACTTCATGAGGAAATGCTCACTTCACAGGGGTGTGATTTTTATTATTATTACAGTATTAGTTTTTTTCTTATGAAAGCAGAGGGTCTTCTGTTTCATACGGTATATAATATGTACATGTCGCTATAGGCCTTATTTTGTGAATAATAGTTGGACCTGAACAACTGCATTCAATAGCCTACTGACAAACTGTACATGGGATCAATATTATGTATTTGTTTTCCTCCTAAAAGTAGACAATTAGGGCTTTCATTCAGTGTGTAGTATGTATATGACAATAATTTATTTATGTTTATTTTTATATCTGCCTTCAGAACGATAGTATAACGGTGAGATGCGTTACTGGATCGGTGAGTTTAGTGGTTGAGGTTGACATGTCTGGACATGTTTGAGGAAAGAAGCACAGGAGAGAGAGATGATCAAATAACTGGCCGCTTTGTTGGACAACGCTAGCTGTCTTCACTTTGTTTGGGCAAAGAAGCACGTATAGTAGAGCTCAGCGATGGAAAAGAGTTTTATCCACGGCAGATAAGTAATGACGTATTATCGAGGGACCGCCATGATCAACTAACTGCCTGGGACCGAGGCTACGTTGTCACCAGCCAATGCAGCCATCGCTATCCGTTGTGTGATTGTAGCCTTTTTATTCATTATAATTGCAGTGATAAGACCTATATCACAGCCGGGCGTCTCTCTCGATACCGTGGATATAGCCTACATCCACAATCACACAACGGATAGCGATGATGGCTGCATTGGCTGACGAAGACGTAGGCAGTAAGTTGATCATGGCGGTCCTTCGATAATACGTCATTACTTATCTGCCGTGGATATAAAGCTCTTTTCCATCGCTGATCGTGCTTCTTTGCCCAAACAAACAAAGTGAAGACGCGATGGCGATGCACACAACGGATAGCGATGGCTGGTGAAGACTGAAGACGTAGCCAGGCAGTTAGTTGATCATGGCGTGTGCCGTGTGCGTGTTGAAAACGTTATGAAATGGCGATCGTTGAAGATTATTCTTGGTTTATATACTGGCAGAGGGCAAATCGACACGACTGCGTTATATCTTTTTCCGAGAATGAGAGAGCGGTGCAAGGCGATTGCAAGGCGCAGTGTGGCCTGGGGCCAGTGGGGGGGGAACTCAAACTGCAATGCGATCCGGGCAGAAGAGACTCCCCCCACAAAGATTCCTCGGGAGAAACCATGTAGAAACAGGAGGGGAGGGGGAATCGAGTGTATTCACAGACACTAGACTACTACTAGAGTATGGGTAACTCCATTTTAGATGCCCTGACATCTGCGTTGGTCTATGCCGTTGCCGTGCAGACCCATACGTGTAATGGAGGCATTGGAGGAGGGAGCGTCTTCGCCACAGACAGACCTCTTTTCAGGAGGGAGGGGCTTTTTACTCCCGGATCACATATTGGAGCTTCCTGGAGACGATCGCTGTTAGTTTCTTCGGTGTCCTGGAGCATAGGACGTTGATGTACAGTAAGCAATAAAAAAACGTATAAAACGTATAGATACGCTTCGCGCGTACGGCGTTCGATATTAATAAAGCGTATGGATACGTTTCCAGCATTTTTTGTGTTAACAATCTATGCCAAAACAATGGGAAATTTTCAATTTTGCTGTATTTTTATATCAAAAGTCCATAAAAAGCCAAGTTAACCAAACTGGATTTTTTTTTATCTTGATTTCATTCACCTGTTTGATTCCCATTGCTGCACGTTCCTCCAAACACAGCTGATGTTGATCACAGAACTACTCATTTTTTTATCTCATTCAAGATGACATCCAGACAGCGTATTACTCGTTAGGAAATCACTCCTTTCGTTCTGTGAATCTGTGAGTTATCAAAAATCTCTGATACAAGTCTGCAAATGTCAGTATTTCTTATGCACTGTATACACACTACAAATATAACTCCATACATGTAAGAATCTAACTTGGGAGGTGTCTCACATACATGTAGAGATAACAGACATGACGTACACATTAACATCCACAATGTTAATTTAACTTAATTTGAATGACTAGCAATCTTTTCAAGTTGGTGATTACTGAAAAATAATTAGCCCCTGTTCAAGGTGAAGCAATGACCATTGTACATTGTCTTGCTTAGTTATCACACGCTTACTTATTTTGTGATTAAAGTTATTAATATTTATTATAAATTATTGATATAAAAAGATTACATTTCTGTGTGGAGTTTGCATGTTCTCCCCGTGTCCCCTAGGGTAGGTACCCTCACAAAAAACATGCAGTAATCCTGGTCACTAAACTGCCTCCCCCTGGCCAGCCGGGGCGCCTGATGGAGGGGAAAGGAACTGGTTGGAATAACGTGTTCCTTCCACGCGCTACGTCCAACCAGGGAAACTCCCCCCTCAGGTGCAAAGGAGCAACTTGGACACTCAGGCATGAAGGAAGCATGAGTTCAAGTCCGTTGCTCTCCCCTTGTCCCCCATATATGGGGACTAGGTTGGTGGAGGGTGTGTAGAGCCCAGGATCACATTAGATGATTGACACAGGGGTGAAAAATGGGTTACAAAATCGTGGGATATATTTTTTTTAATAATAATAAAAAATCAAGGTTCAAGTGTGTACTTAAGTCCTGTTTCAGACCACATGGTGCTTCTGGTTGGCTGCTGCTTTGTGTCACTCACCACACAGCGGCAACGGAACAGTTCAACGTCTCTCACCTCTGTGTTGGCTCCGCCTCCTGCCGCAGCGGCTTTGTGTTGGCACAGGCACAGCGTTGAACCCCACCCCGTTCTCAGCACGTGGAAGCAGAATACCACCGCTGGTGTGAAGGTGTGTGTGTGTGTGTGTGTGTGTGTGTGTGTGTGTGTGTGTGTGTGTGTGTGTGTGTGTGTGTGTGTGTGTGTGTGTGATCAGTTGTCCAGTGCACAGAAGAGGGCCACTCCCCGTTTGATCCAGTGTCCCGGAGGGAGATCGGTAGGCAGTTCCACAGCCATCACATAGTTGGTGGAATGACCGGTGGTAGACAGCGTCCCTGTTGAAGACAGAATTAGAAACAGCAGTGATGATGTCCCTTTCACCATGTGACGGTTCCCTGGATATCTCACCCAAACACGGCGAAATAACACGGTTTGGCAATGGCAATTACGTACATAAACCACTAGAAAACCCCTAAGTCTGTACATATTACACTGTAATTTTCACCACCAGACCACCGTCTCGAGCGAACTTGAGCCACAAGAGCCACCACCGAGCGAGCTAAAGTTCCATTGAGCCGACTCAGCCCCGTCCGAGTTGTAACCCAATAGCACAGAATAGTAAATTATGTCAACCTGGCGTGCGCCTGGGCGTCCACGCCCTATAAAAGCCTGTTTCCCCATCTCTATTCATTTGACCACCACAGAACAGGTCTACTATTAAACTGTAACTGAACGAGTGGTAATAGAACATAATACAACACAAGAGCAAGCACTAAAACCCTCAGCCACACTTGCAAAACCAGAAAATCACACCCGTGTGAACTGAGTGGTGCAATTCCCCCCCACACCCCCCTCTCTCTCTCTCTCTCTCTCTCTCTAGCAGGCAACAGAGCATGCACTATCCCTCTCTGTTTCTGGCGCCCCCTACTGGTACTAATAAGTCATATACTCTAGTCTACACACAGACGTGCGTGCACGCACACTACTGGTGCTCATGACCACGGCTACATAGGTACGCACGGACATTGCTGTTCCTTGGACTGGTTGCACCACTCAAAAACAAAACAAAAACGGGCCAGTTGTGTGTTCCGTTTACTGTGTGAGCACTGACCAGCGCGTGTGAGGGTTTTGTAGACAGGGCAGACGTAGGCGCCAGTGGTGGGAGGCTGGCGCAGGGGCTTTGGAATCATCCAGATGACAGACATCTCAGCGTGGAGCTCTTTGGGCCGGGCCTCGGCCAGCCGACCCGTCGCCGCGTCCCAGCGAGCCCCTTCCAGGAACAGCCCGTGGATGTAGCAGCCCACGTTGGGCCGCTCTGTCATCTCGCCTGGCGTCTTCGCCATCACCTGACGGGGGGAGAGAGAGAGAGAACCAGAGGAAGAAACCACTTTGAATCTGCCGTGCCCATTTTTTTGGGGGAAAAAAAAGTAAAACAATGCCCAGGCATGCTGGCTGGCGCAGCGGTCCGGGTGCACCTAGCCTGACGTTTGCAGGTTCGAGTCCCGATCCCGACGGTTTTTGCTGCGTGTCAGTCAACCTCTCTCTCTCTCCCCCCATTTCCTGTCAACCTACTGTCCTATCAATAAAGACATAAAAAACGTTTTTAATAATAAAAAAATCACACCCGTGTGTCTCCCCCTGCCCCCCCACCCTCTCTCTCTCTCTCTCTCTCTCTCTCTCTCTCTCTCTCTCTCTCTCTCTCTCCCATTAGCAGGCAACAGTGCAGAACTTTTGCCCCTACTGGTACTCATAGTCACATAGTCACACACATTAACACGGACATTGCTGTTCCTTGGAGTGGTTGCACCACTCAAAAATAAAAAAATTGTGATAATAAGAACTATAAGCTTGTTTGTGAGTTTGTGACCGATATGTCGTTAAAGTCTTTTACAAACAATAAAAATGTCAACATGTTAGCATAACAAAACGTTCATGAGCATAAGTATCAGTCTTTAAACCCAGAGCGGGCCACTAAACACCACCGCCGCCCCCATCCCGGGGAGCCCCCATCCGGGGGAGCACCCATCCGGGGGCGCCGCAGAGTCACAGTGATATCCCCTAGGGGCGGCGGTGGCTCAGGGGTAGAGTGCCTGGATGGTAACCGTAAGGTTGCCAGTTCGAACCCGGGCTCCCCCAGAGTTACTGTCGAAGTGTCCTTGAGCAAGACACTGAACCCCTAATTGCTCCCGATGTGCTAGTTGGTGCCTTGCATGGTTTCCGCTGCCATCGGTGTATGAATGTGTGTGTGAATGGGTGAATGTAATGCACAATCTCTGTAAAGCGACTTGGATAAAGGCGCTATATAAATGCACCATTTACCATTTATCCCTGTGGCATAGTGGTTAAAATGTTGTCTTTCCACGCGGGATTCCCGGGTGTTACACATGGCTGACCTGGAAGTGGAAGCCGATGGTGTAGACGGACACTGTCCAAGCCCCCAGAACGGTTGGCCAACGTAGAAGTACGTAGAGGTATCACAAGAGCAGCGCGAGGAGCCAACCAATCATATCAACGCTAGAGAGGTACTATAGCCTACCGGAAGACTTTGTCGGTCTTCCATTGAGCAACTTCCATTGAAATGAGGGGCTGTCGCTCCCGGTCCGCTCTCTAGTATTATAATATCAGTGGTTCCCAAACTTTTTCACGTCAAGGACCCCCAAATTGGCACTAATTAGCCCACGGACCCCCATTTGAAGAGATATGCCATAGAACCCCATAAGAGAAGATTTTTACGGCTCTAGCAGTGATTCTCAACCCGTTAAATTTCAAGTTTGACATGCATTAGTCTACGGGCCGCCATTTAATGGCATTTATATCTCTGAGACCAGAGATATAAATGCCATGCCAATGTATATTGTAAAATCAATGTCTGAGAGTGTATACAAAAATGGAACCAAATGGACCGTAACGGGTCCTTTTGGTTCCATTTATACACTTTGAGTTACAGACCCATAAGGGTCCATTTGGTTCCAAACTATCATTTAGCTGGGGACTCCCTAAAGGACCCCTGGGGGTCCCCGGACCCCACTTTTGGGAACCACTGTTATATAACTCTATCATGACACCGACCTGGAATTGGAAGCCGATGGTGTGGATGGAGACGGCGGCGCTGCGGGCGTAGTTCTGCAGGGTTCCGGTGAGGAAGGCCTGCGGGAAGAAGAAGCCGCTGATCCAGAAGACGGCGGGGACGCCTCCGGAGACCCACGCCCGCAGGAAGCCCACCCTCCGGAGCAGGTCACACACCCAGGAGGACAGAGGCTTCAGAGACGGATAGGCCTGCAGGAGGGGAGGGCACGCACACACACACACACACACACACACACACACACACACGTCAGGCGTGTGTGTCAGGTGCGTAGCCGACCATTTAAAACAAAGGCGGTCTGCATGCTGTGGTTTGCTATACTAAACAGAAATTTGCATGCACAAGGGCTGCCAAAGTAGGCTATCTTTTGTTGTTTTTCTTGTTTATTCGCCCCCTCTCTTCGAAGTTAGACTGTGTGTGTGTGTGTGTGTGTGTGCACGAGTCCATATCTTGCCTTGCTCTTCCACACATCAGGCACAGCGTTAATGAACAGACTGCTGGTCATCAGCTCCAGTTCTGATGACATCACCACCAAACCCCTCAGAGCCTTGATGATGTCACCGAGACTCTGAGAGATGACCCCCAGCAACCTGTTGTACCTGGAAGACCAGACAGACAGACAGACAGAAAGACAGACAGCTTGTAAATGTTCAACATTGGAATGTTTGAATTCTTTCTTTTTAACCCATTAACACAATATGTGCCAAGCCACGAACGTGGATGTGCGCATGGAATGTGTTAAGGCTGAGGCTGATTCAAAAAAATTATTCTAGATCAGTTTTCTGAAAAACACATGTAGCTATAATCAGTGGTGGCTCAAACCTTTTCATGTCAAGGACCCCCGAAATATTTTGTTCCAGGGGACCAGAAGCAAAGATGAGTAAAAAAAAAATATATATATAGACCTGAGGCAGATTCTAAAAATGCCTTCTAACACCTAACCTAAGGTTTCTGGAAACCGTCACATTCTTATTCAAAAAATCACACCCGTGTGAAGTGAGGGGCGCTAATATATTAAAGTCTTAACTCATTTTGCTATGATTAGATACATGATGTAATGGTGATGTAAAACAAACATTACATTCTCTTTATTGTTAAATGGTATTTAATGTTTGTGTTAGGGACAAGATGACATACATTTTCCCTTCATTGTCAATGGTGTTTTTAAAACAACAACAAACTGAAAACAAACATTAAACCTGTAGGGCTAGCGCTCCTCAAAAATAAAATAATTATGTTGCTACATATAGCAACAACTGATGAGACACAGAGTTAGCATCCGGATTGAAATGTATAACAACAACGTATAGGTTGTTGCAACAGGTATAAATGGGTTAAAACAATCATCTAGTAATAACAAGTGTACAATAAGTTTGGTGTTATACCTGATGACCTCCTGGATCAGTACCGTGTTCATGGACTCTTGGTAGAGGACAGGGTATTTAACCACCACCTCCTGGACATCGAAAGGCCCGGGGATCTGCTCAACGATGCCTTCCACTATCTCCTCCACCATCTACAACATGACAGGGAGACCAACCAGGGGGGCAGTCAGACAGATATTCTGTGAAGCCACTAAGGAAATCGGGACTTCCTGAATGTTCATAATTATAATGGCCTGTTGTGGTGCTGTCATTGGGCCCAAAAAAACCCCATATCCCCATAGAGGTCCATGTATTTGGGCCCAACTTCACCTAGACTGTATTACCTTAATAAACATGGTCATGAATACTTTCTGCTTCCAGTCACTAGTTTAAAGTCTCATTTCATAATATTCTCTTTGGAAAATTATGGTCCCATTTATTAAAAAAATTACCACCTGGACTGGAGTCATCACCCTGTGAACTCTCAGAAGCACTTGGCTCGCCTTTGTTCTTTAAGGTAAAAGTACCTCAAGGTACCTCAAATGTGTTCATCTTAACAGCCCTCCATATGACACCATATACTGTACTGTACATCCCCATATCCTCTTAGACATACACAACTTCCCTACTTTACTGATCCCAAAATAATATTTGGGAAAAGTTGGACGCAGGTCATTCCACTACAAAGCTCCATCTGGCTGGAACAATCTTCCTCTATCTCTCGGATCTGTTACCTCTCTTGGTCACTTCAGAACTTCCTTGTATTCACCATCTCCAAACAACCTGTTCATGTTATTAACACTGCTCGTACTACTGTTCATTTCTGACTTTTATACGAGTCATTGTGCTGTGTGTGTTCTCCATTTCTTTGTCTAAATGAGTTGAGGGCTGGGGGTGTGGGTGGGAGAGGATGAGCAAGATAAGTATATATGTACATGTACATGTGTGTATTGTGTATAATGTACTGTGTATTTGTATTGGAATTTGTATGTAATGTTTTATCTGCTCCATTTCATCTGCTCCATTCAACCGCTTATCCGTAGTCGGGTTGCGGGGTGTGTATACGACCCCCTCTAAAATGAGATGCTGCATCTCAAGGGGCCATCCCATCCTCTCATTAAATTCTGACCAAATTCTGACCTCAAGCATGTACTCAAGTACTAGTACTTGAGTAAATGTGATGAGTTATACTTTCCACCAGTGTACAACAGGCACACACCTCCTCCCTGGTCCTGCCCCCGCTGGACGCGGCTCGGGGCTGGAGTCGAACCAGAGAGGCCAGCAGGGCGAACGTCTCGTTCTGGGCGAAGCTGATGTCCGCGTTGTCGTGGAGACCAAAGATTTCAGGTGTGTCGTTGATGGGCAGGCCGCGGGTGTACTCCAGGTAGCCCTATGGGGTGACAGGACAGTTACCATGGCAGCAGGCCATGATGTCACGCACATTCAGGTCACACGGAATATAGTCTAAAAGAGGGATCTAATTTCCACTACGAAAGGTAACCCAGAACCTATTACACAAGCTGAAACCTTCCAGAACCAGTGAAATTCAGTGATACGTTATTTTTGTTTTAAGTTTCCAAAACACCATACAGAGCGCCATAAGTAAAGTAAAAATTGCCTTTCTACAAGCTTCTACAACACATCACAATGCAACAATTATTTATATAATAAATAGGGGCTTCTAAATCTGCACCGGGCATAAATTACGGCAGAACTGTATATTTCCTAAATCCTGGAATTCCTAAAGTAACCTAAGTAATTTATGCTTAAATGGTTAAACCTAATCTTATTCCTAACCTTAACCTCAGCGGGGGTGGCACGGCTCAGGGGTAGAGTGACCGGATAGAAACCGCAAGGTTCCCAGTTCGAATCCGGGCTCCCCCAGAGTTAGTGTCCAAGTGTCCTTGAGCAAGACTCTGAACCCCCATTGCTCCCGATGAGCAGGTTGGTGCCTTGCATGGTTTCCTCCGGCATCGGTGTGTGAATGGGTGTATGTATGTACAATCTATGTAAAGCGCCTTGGATAAAGGCGCTATATAAATGCACCATTTACCTTTGATCCAAAACAGTGCCAAAACCTAACCCTATTCCTAAACGTAACCCCGGTGAAACTATGCCTAACCATGAAATTATTTCTAACCTTATTATCAGTAAAACAACTTGTCAACTGGTATTAGAACTGTATGCACAGTGTTCATGGTTATAGCCCACATCAACTGGTATTCCTAATCCTAACCTTCCTTCTGTATTAATTGATAGACTACCTGCAGTAGAAGGCACTACAGTAAGTGCAAGGGTATAGGACAACACATATCAGCGGTGCATGCTTCTAGGAAAGCTTTCACTGAAGCTTAATGTTCAGAGAGGATAAGGAGAGCACTACGTAAGCAGCTCAGACCCACAGATGAAAAATATGAGACAGGAGACAAAGTCTATTACAAACGCGCTGACAGTACAGAGTGGAAGGGACCATGGGTGGTTATTGGTCAGGCTGGGGCTGTTGTATTTGTAAGACATGGTGGTATCCTTGTTTTCAATTGGACTTTTCTTCTTTGACCTTGGTTTATGGGATGGCTGAATGTATTTATTTCTATTTTAAAGAAAGAAGAGGGAGATTGTTAACTTGTGTTGCCCTCTATTGTACACTTTACGACAGTTCTATACAGTTTCCTTTACAGGCAACACACACGAGGACATTGTACGCATGTGCAGTGGGCGCAGGTATTCAGATGTGAATTGTGGAGGGAACAGTGTTTACATGTTCAGCATGTTCAGCGTTCGGTGTACGGTGAATAAATTGAGTCAAAACTAAATGAACGTCGTGTTTATTAAATCCTAATCAACACCTGTTAACCTTCACATCCAGACCAGGGTCTATCTGGCCATACGTCTCACCTTCACATCCAGGCCAGGGTCTATCTGGCCGTACGTCTCACCTTCACATCCAGGCCAGGGTCTATCTGGCCATACGTCTCACCTTCACATCCAGACCAGGGTCTATCTGGCCATACGTCTCACCTTCACATCCAGGCCAGGGTCTATCTGGCCATACGTCTCACCTTCACATCCAGACCAGGGTCTATCTGGCCATACGTCTCACCTTCACATCCAGGCCAGGGTCTATCTGGCCATACGTCTCACCTTCACATCCAGGCCAGGGTCTATCTGGCCATACGTCTCACCTTCACATCCAGACCAGGGTCTATCTGGCCATACGTCTCACCTTCACATCCAGGCCAGGGTCTATCTGGCCATACGTCTCACCTTCACATCCAGGCCAGGGTCTATCTGGCCATACGTCTCACCTTCACATCCAGACCAGGGTCTATCTGGCCATACGTCTCACCTTCACATCCAGGCCAGGGTCTATCTGGCCATACGTCTCACCTTCACATCCAGACCAGGGTCTATCTGGCCATACGTCTCACCTTCACATCCAGACCAGGGTCTATCTGGCGGTACACTCCAGACGGGGAGTAGACGTGGTGGGCGTGGAGCACCGAGGGAC
>NC_139718.1:43770834-43823334 GCF_964188405.1 Protomyctophum parallelum | reverse complement strand
ATCAAAACTACGGATCCTCAAAAGGCGCTCGCCTGAAATCTCGATAGATATGGACTCTGATCATTACTCATGGGGGTTATTTATTTTGCTCACAGCCCTATAATCTCCTCCCAAGCTGAGCCATGACCTGGCCCTGAACCTCCAAGCCCTGGCTGAAACCTCATTGACTTTAGTGAGGTCAGCTGTAAGTGCTTGAGGCCGAGCGGCTGCAAGGGTCCCAAATTGTTGTGACAGGAATGGGACAGCACTTTGAAGATGAGTCCGCCATTCATGACACTTTGCATCACTTTATACAAACTGTCCTTGTTCACAGCCAGTGCCTACATTACTTGGCCTATTTATACATGTCTATCGTGTCTATTTTAGTATTTAAGCTGATCGTTTTATTATTAGTTTCATAAATACACTTTCTTGTGTGATAGGGGTTGTAATATTATTATTGTTATTAAATATATAGCCTATCCTTCCATTCCGTCTCCCTTTGAGAACAGTGAGAAAGCACTATTGTGTTTGTTGACATTCTAACCGCGATGCATTACTAATATGCGATATAATCCGCTCCAGACCGGTTCACACGGCACTTTTGGAACAGAGACCAGGCTAGGGGCGGGGCTAAGCCCTCGCAGACTTCACATGAACGTGCAGCTAAGTCAGTGAGGGCTCATTGAGTCAGCAAAGAAGTGGATTGGGATTGTGTGTGTGTGTGTGTGGTTGGTGTGTGTGTGTGTGTGTGTGTGTGTGTGTGTGTGTGTGTGTTTGTGTGAGTGAGTGAGTGAGAGAGAGAGGGGTGAAATAGCTGTAGGCTGGCACAGCCAGACTTCACCCGCCCCTATTGCATATGCATAATGCCTCCACGTATAGCCCAGCTTGGTGGTATATTATAATGCCTCCACGTAGCCCAGGCCAGTGCGGTGGTATATTATAATGCCTCCACGTAGCCCAGCGCGGTGGTATATTAGTATCGCAACGCGGGGCTAGAATAGCTGCACATAAAATAATTGAGCTGTGGGTCATTTGCTGTCACTTCCCATCCATCAGCTCATTTCCACTCTGCTGGCTGGGGGGTGAGTCAGGTGACCACACACGCACACACATGCACGCACATACACATGCGACACAGAGTCACACAAGCATGCACCATCGGCTCCTATCAGGGGTAATACTGTATGACTGGGGTATTCACAAAAAAATAATGTGGGTTCTCACTCAAAATGCATTTTGTGCTTAAAGGAACATTTCCGCCCTAGCCGTTTAAAAATAAATCTAGATTCTGTTGATAATGTGTATATTGAGCAAAAACAAACAAAACATTTCATATAATCTATAGAAACAAATTGCACGATTGAATGAGAGTTCTAGCATTTGACCCGCACGGATGATAGTGGTTTGAGCCCATGAGTCCCTTGATCGTCAAAGTGCTCTTGGGAGGTTCCCTCGTCAGGAAGTGCCCCTCCGGCTGAATCAAGTTCCCTTGATTAGGGTGTTGGGTAAAAAAAAACATTTTGGAACGCACTCGCCCTCCTTGCATAGCCACACCATTCGTTGCCATGGTTCCACAAGCGTGTTACCTGTTATTTTGTTTGTACCGTTATATTGCATGGTTCCACAAGCGTGTTACCTGTTATTTTGTTTGTAGTTATATTGCATTCCATCGTGTATTTGATTGTGTGACACGTGGATTTAATTTACAGTATTTCCACGGTGTCTTTGCACTTGGTAAATAAAGAGCCCTTGTGAACGTCAGTTGGAGCGTTGTCCAATATTCAGCTATGGCCATCCTTCTTGTGAATGGTAAGGTTTGTTTAATTGTTTTGACTTCTCGGGTTTACATTTAAGTTGCATGTTACATTTGCATGTTACATGAGTGTAATTGATCAATTAATTATACTATCGCTATATGTGGCCAGTGAGGTACATTTTTCCATGTCATCATGTTTGTATGCTGTATCGTTGGTGATTATTCTGATCATGTCTTTATTGTTTTGTGTGTCACCAGTTTGACGTTGGTCTTTAAGTGTTGAAATTGCTTAATAAACCACTAGTAAAGAAAACAACCTGACTCGTCTGTGAGGGGAGTGACTTACCTCATGAGCCACTGTCTGCTGCCCTGTCACAGTTACTCCATTGGATTGGACATGTCATGACATATAGGCACCTCAACTTTAAGGCGTGCAAGGGTTGTGACTTGTGAGTACATGTGGACAATCAATACATGGACATGGATCCAGATAAATTCCTTGGTTACAAGTTAAAATATGAATATTTCCTGGTTTGGGCCTAATTATTACATACTTTATGCAAATGAGGAAAGGTTGCATAATTTAGTTATGGCAAGAGATTAATGTACGGGGGCGCCTGCTGGCCTATAGGTCCAGATTAATGTACGGGGGCGCCTGCTGGCCTATAGGCCCAGATTAATGTATGGGGGCGCCTGCTGGCCTATAGGCCCAGGCAAATACCACATATAGGCTTTGGCCTGACAGCGTGTCGCGTGTTCGAGTCCCGTTCATGACGACCGTTGCTGCGTGTCTCTCCCCTTCTCTCTCTCCCACTTTCCTGTCTGTCTTCACTATTAACTATCAATAAAGGCAAAAAGCCAAAAAAACTAATCTTAAAAAGAAAGAGATGAATTTATGTATCAACAAAGATGTAGACTCTAAAACAACCTTCATATGTTGACTAAAAGCAATAATATAGCTAATTCCTAATTTGTACCTATGTTTTATATAATTTATGCAAATTATGCTAATGAAGAAATGTTGAATGACTTTACCATAATAGATTCATTTCTGGATATCACAAACATGGACTTTGACTCTTAAGTCACATTAAAAAAATCATAGCCATTTCCAGTTAATTTGCTCATTAAGCAAACATAACATAGATGTAGACTTTAAAACAACCTTGATATATATGTTGAAAGCAATAATATAGCTAATACCTAATTTGTACCTATGTTTTACATAATTTATGCAGATTATGCTAATGAAGAAGGGTTGCATGCAGACTTTACCATGATAATAGATGCATTTCTGCATATCACAAACATGGACTTTGACTCTTAAGTCACCTTGAAATAAATAGCCATTTCCAGTTCATTTTCTCATTGCTCATGCGATTTATTTGCTCATTATGCTAATTACACAAATATAACACCAACAGCTGGATATAGGAGGGGCTAACGCCCCTTAAAAAATATAATAAGCCATTTAACATATCATATAGGATCCAACTGTAAAAGATTTAAAGATTCTTTTCTCCTTTTTCATCTCGGGAAGAAAATATATCTCTCTTGTTACGTTGGACGTCTGTACATACAGAAACAACTTTTAACAGTTTTTACGTTTTGTAAGTTATTTCCGTGGGCGATAACCTTCAGCAGTCGTTTCCCGTGGATGTGGAAGTCTTCTCCTTGGATTCCGGACCGGTGTGCGGCGTGTTGACAACGTGGCCCGCTTATGCAGGAGCCACGGACGATGTGGACGAAGCAGCCGAAGAAGACTCCGAAGCCTCTTCCGCCCCTTCGAAGGGGTTCTTTCCGCAGAACATGGTGGTGATCATGCACTCGCGGAACTGCTTGTTCATGCAGACGTAGATCAACGGGTTGTAGATGGCTGAGCTCTTGGCAAAGAAGGCCGGGATTGCCATGGAAACGGGAGTGAACTCGGCGCCCTGGTTGCAGAAGACCCACCAGGCCATGCTGGCATAGGGCACCCAACATACGATGAAGGCGATGCCCATCATGACGCACATGCGGGTGACCTCCCTCTCGGCCCTCTGGGTGGTCTCGGACTCCTGCTGGGCGGCGGCGGCCGCCTTGACCGCGCAGACCAGCTGGCCGTAGCAGAAGAAGATGATGACGAAGGGACAGCAGAAGTGGCAGCTGAACATGTACATCACAAAGGTGTCGTTGTTGAGGCCCTCCGCGCGCGTGTAGTAGTCGATCCCGCACGAGACCTGCATGCCCTCGGGGATGTAGCGGGACCAGCCGAACAGCGGGGGAACGGAACAAGCCGTCGCCATCACCCAGGCAAAGGCCAGGCCCATGATGGAGTGCTCCTCTGTGAAACGGAAGCTGGAGATGGGCTTGCAGACGACCAGCCACCTCTCGACGGACAAGACGACCAGGGACCACAGGGCGACCTGACCGCCGTGTGTGGCCATGAAGCCCTCAATGATGCAGCCCAGTTTCCCGAGGACGAAGTAGCCATGCATGCAGGTGTATATGGTGGTGGTGAAGCCGCCCAATATCATCAGGAGGTCTCCCACCGCCAGGTTGAGCAGGATGTAGTTTAGGGGGGTTCGCAGCTTCTTGTGTTCGATGGTGACGTACAGCGTGAGGAAGTTGACGGGGAAGCCGACGAGGATGAGGAAGAACATGTAGGCGCCCAGGCATGCGAATGCCGCCGGATTGACCAGGTAGTACTGGGGATACTCGTAGGGGCTGCGGACTAGGCCCGATACGTTGGTAATGGGGATGTAGAACGCATCTCCCTCTGTGCCGTTCATGGTTGCGGTCTAGCGGGTGCAATCAATCAGGCCTCTCGGGTGCTCGGCGGTCTCTTCTTGAACAGAACCGTGGCGATGTGGACGAGCCTTTGAAAGTGGAAGTGGAAGTGAGTGGATGCATTTTGGCTTTTAAAGGGCCACGTCGGATTAATTTCACTTTCCAAAGCCGTCAGCACAAAGTGATTTAAGCCACGGCTAATATTGTAATCCATATTCTGTCGTACTTACTGTAATCCAGCCATGTCTAGACGCCTATCGAGATATTAAGTCTACCCCATGGTTATACATACCTATGCAATGTTTGCTTAAACAAAAGCTTAAATATTGTTTAGTCGATTAGGTGTGGTGAACCATCTTCAAATTGATTTATTTGTTCATGGCTCATTGGGGAGAAACCTTCCCTCCTTTTTTCCATCATATATTTCGGTTATAATTCTCAGGTCCATAATCTCCTCCGACCTCCAAAAGGCCCGCACATCTCAACCTCATTTTAATATAGGCTTTACAGGGTCTACAACAGTGGTTCTCAAACTTTATCATGTCATGGACGTCCAAATTGACAGCCCACAGATCCCCATTTGAAAATATATGCCAGGGACCCCCATAACTAACAATACATTTACTGCTCTAGCAGTGATCTTAAATCAGTTTAATTTCAAGGACCCCCAGTTTTTTACCTGCATTAGGCTACGGAACGGAACCCCATGCAATGGCATTTCTATCCCTGGGACCCCCATTTATATTGTAAAAATATTAATTTTAATTTAACTCTGAGAGTGTACAAATGGAACCTGTTAGTTAAACACCCATAAGGGTCCATTTGGTTCCTAATTATCTATCATTTAGTTAGGGAGTGGGGACCCCTGGAACTCCCTCAAGGACCCCTGGGGGTCCCCGGATCCCACTTTGAGAACCACTGGGCTAAAATATGAAATTCTCTGCCATTATATCTATGGGAGTTGTCTTCTCACCAATTCAAGAAATCGCTTCTCTTAACCACCAAATACTTCCCATACGGTCTGCCAAATGAACCCGGGCCCATTCAATATTTTCCCTTGTAGTCCGGCAGCCGACAGGCTTCTTTTGTTTAAAGTGGGAAATTTGGCATATAGTCTTTTTTATTGGTCTAAAATATTGTCTATATACATTCGTGAATCCACTTGCTGACCGGCTGTCGGTATTGATCAACTTTCTTATAGGGGTTTCTTGTGACCCTACCATTAACATCCTATGTAAGGCAGTGGTGGCCTAAGGGTTAGAGGAGTGCCCTTGTTGCAGAAAGGTTGCCCGGTTCGATTCCCCAGACGGGCAGGAACAATCTGGGTGGGGAAGTGATTGTCATCACTCGCCCAACACCGCTGAAGTGCCCTTGAGCAAGGCACTGAACCCCCAACTGCTCCCCCTGGAGCTGCTTAGTGGCCAACAGTATAAGACTGCGGTTGTACTGGTCAGCTCCCAGGTTTTAATGTGTGTGTGTGTGTGTGTGTGTGTGTGTGTGTGTGTGTGTGTGTGTGTGTGTGTGTGTGTGTAACGAAGTGGTCCTCTGTTACTGATATTTGGCACATTTCAATATGTATATTGTTTGACACACAAAGGAAAAGTCATGAGTTTAACTGGTTTATTGAAAGTATTATGAACATGAAAATACCATTATGTAATATGAGACTGTGTTATGGGTACGTGAATACTGACTGCTTCTGTTCTGTCTGTTCCAGTGTGTTCGGGCAAAAGAGTCCCAGGCTACCAGAGCACCATGTATTGGTCTGGACTGGACCACAGTGAAATAGCCATGGGGGTGGTTAAGTTATGCATTGGAGCTGCTAATGATAATGTGATATGTGGGTTATCTTGCAATAGTGGGCATCATTGATATGTACTTACCGGTGTAGGGATATAGAGTTATAGGTTCAGGTGATGTGGGTTATGTGGGGCTCAGAAAAGGGTTGCATGTTTAACTGGTAAAATGGTACAGTCTGCACTGATTGGTTCAGCTGACTATAAAAGGCTGCCAGGAAGCACACACCAACTCAGTGTTGGATTCAGTGAGAGGGCATGGTGGAGCTGCACACCAACATGCCCTATTTGTTTGCTGCCTGTATTCTGCCATTGACCATGCTGTCAACCTTCTTTTTGGAATAAACCACGGTGTGGCTGC
The DNA here is from genome assembly GCF_964188405.1 of Protomyctophum parallelum. Classification (NCBI taxonomy): domain Eukaryota; kingdom Metazoa; phylum Chordata; class Actinopteri; order Myctophiformes; family Myctophidae; genus Protomyctophum; species Protomyctophum parallelum. The sequence goes on along the minus strand of NC_139718.1, from coordinate 43,816,670 downwards.
TTTTTACATCCTGACTCTGTGCTCATTTCCAGCCGCTTATCGGGCCCACACTACAATTGGTGGCAGTGAGTGGGGCCCACAACAGAGCACAGAGTCATGCCACCCAAACCAGCAAAGAAGGATTCCGTCCAGGAGGCACCAGAGAATGAAGTGGGCGCGCCAGCTGACCCGGGGGTCGGGGCAGCGGCTAAGCCGGGGACAGGTCTGGAGGAGCTCACAGAGATGGTGAAGAGTCTTGTTCGGGCACAGATGACTAGAGACCAGCAGATGGAGAGGGAAGCCTCTCGACATGAGCAGAGATGGAGGGGTATGCAGCACCAGTTCCAGCAGCTCCAGCTGCAGGTCAACGACATGGGAGAAGGCCCTGGACATGAGCAGCACCAGGAGGTCAGTAGTCAGGAGGAGGAGGAAGAACCTGATGGGCAAGCCGATGGGGGGCGTGGTTCCACAGCCCACAGCGCTCCACCTTCCCACAGGGAACCCAAGTTGCTTCCATTATCTCCAGAGGATGACATTGAACATTTTTTGACCACATTTGAACGAATAGCCATCGTATGCCGCTGGCACAGAGAAGAGTGGGCTATTCGCCTTGTTCCATTGCTTACTGGCAAAGCCCGTAGTGCATATGTCTTAATGGACATTGCCGACTCTGACAACTACACCAAAGTGAAAGAAGCCATTTTGTCAAAGTATGAAATAACAGCTGATACGTATCGCAGAAGGTTCCGGTCCCTGAACATCGAGCGGGGAAAGACCTGTTTGGAAAATGGGTCAAACCAGACAAATCGACAAAGGAAGATATTGCAGAGACATTGATCCTTGAACAGTTTCTGAGGATGGTGCAGCCTGACCTGGAGGTTTGGATCCGCGAACACGATCCCAAGACGGCAGAGGAAGCAGCACGCCTCGCTGAGGTCTTTACATCAGCCAGAAAGGGGAGCAGCATTGGCCACGAGAACCACAACGCTCAGTCCAGTAAGTCCAATGGGGGTGAACAGGGCTCTGGTCTGGGGAGGGGTTCTAGTGGTAGGCATTTTCCTTCAGCTAATTCTAAGAGATCCTCAAAACAAGACATTAGGTGCTATCTATGTAATGGTCTAGGCCACACCCAATATTTTTGCCCAGCAAACGGTGACAATAGACCAGTTATGTTCACTGCAGCCCCTAGAGCGACCAACATAGTTACATGTCAGGAGAAAGCCAGTACTGTACCTGTTTTGGTTAATGGTCAGCGTGAGGAAGCCCTACTTGATACAGGGAGTTTTCAGTCAATAATACTGTCCAGTCTTGTCCCAAGAGAAAGGTGGAGTGAGGAGAAGGCCACAATTAGCTGCGTTCATGGTGATAAACATGAGTACCCCACAGCACAGGTCTATTTGACAGTAGGAGGCCAGACATTTTCTTTGTTGGTAGCGCTAGCTCCTACTTTGCCGTATGCAGTCATTCTAGGTAATGATGTTCCTACTCTACTAGACCTTGTGAACCAGCCAGTACAGACCAGCAAGGTACAGAGCTCAGGTGAAGGAGGCAAACCAGCTACAAAAATAGTACAGCCTTGCAATGTGGTTACCACGAGAGCTCAGACTGCAAGAACAGTTTTCAGAGAGTTGCCATTCGCTGAGGTAGAATGGGAAATCAAAGACCCAGAGAAGGAGAGAGAAGTTGCTTGGCACAGTCAAAAGGGTCTAGAACAGCTTTCAATACCAGACTGTCCTTTAGATGTTGTAATTCCACCAGATGTAGGTAGGCTGCAAAGAGAGGACTCTACTTTAAAACCTTGGTTTGAGAAGGTGACTGAGGTAGATGGAGTTAAACAGGGCACGGCAGGCTGTTTGGAAGAGGCTACCTATATAATGAAAGAGGGAATACTCTACCAGAGAAAGGGAAATATTGAGGCTTTAGCACTACCACAGCAGTTTGGACAAAAAGTGATGGAATGGGGCCATTCAATTCCATGGGCAGGGCACATGGCTTCCCACAAGACACTGTGTAGGATTTCTAGTCACTTTGTCTGGCCGGGCATGTATACTCAAATTGCTCAGTTCTGTAGCTCCTGTGAGAAATGCCAATTGACTTCAGGGAGGGGGGTGGCACGTGCCCAATTACAACCTCTGCCAATCATTGAGACACCTTTTGAGAGAATAGCTATGGATATTGTGGGGCCATTAGAGAAGAGCTCATCAGGCCATCGCTACATATTGGTTATTTGTGACTATGCAACACGGTACCCGGAGGTTTTCCCCCTTAGGTCAATCAAGGCCAGACAGGTTGCTAATTGCCTTTTACAACTATTTTCCAGAGTGGGCATAGCCAGGGAGATTTTGACAGATTGTGCAACAAATTTCTTGTCCAAATTACTGCAGCAAGTTTACCAGTTGTTAGGTGTGAAGGGGATTAAGACCACCCCTTACCACCCCCAAACGGACGGGCTTGTGGAAAGGTACAACAAGACACTGAAAAGCATGCTGCGCAAGTTTGTCTCCAACACAGGTGCTGACTGGGACCAATGGCTGCCATACCTGCTGTTTGCCTACAGAGAGGTACCACAGGCATCAACCGGGTTTTCCCCATTCGAACTACTCTATGGTCGGCAAGTGAGGGGGCCACTAGACCTACTGAAAGACTATTGGGAAAGGTCTGAACCAGAGGGGGAGAATGTTGTGGCCTATGTGGTCAAAATGAGGGAGAGGCTGGAGCAGATGTCGGCACTGGCACAGGAGAACCTGAAGGTGGCGCAAAACCACCAAAAGACATGGTATGACCAGAAGGCCAGAGAGCGGGTCCTCAGCCCAGGTCAGCAGGTACTTCTGTTGCTTCCCACCAGTGACAGTAAGCTGCTTACACAATGGCATGGACCATATAAGGTCACTAGAAGAGTGGGTACAGTCACATATGAAATACATATGCCAGAGCGAATGAAAAAATATCAGAATTTCCATGTAAACTTGTTGAAGGAATTCCAGGTTCGACCAGAGCCAGTGCAGCAGTTGTTTGCACGTGCAGTCCACGATGAGGAGGTGAATGAGAAGTTTTTGCCCACTGGTGCCGCTGAGTCCACCCCAGTGGATTTGTCTTATCTGTCACGTTCTCAACAGGATGACATTAAGCCCCTCCTGGACAAAGAGCTGTTCCGGGAGACTCCAGGTTTTACCTCTCTTGTACAGCACAAGATTCGTCTGAAGGGGGAGGCTCCAGCTCGTCAGAGGAGTTACAGGATTCCTGAGCGGCTGATCCCCGAACTGAAGAATGAGATTCAGTCTATGTTGGAGGGAGGCATAATCGAGGTCTCCAGCAGTGAGTGGTGCAGTCCGGTTGTTCTGGTGCCGAAAAAAGATGGTTCATTACGTTTTTGTATTGACTTTAGGTACCTTAACTCTGTATCTGCTTTTGATCCTTATCCAATGCCTCGGATTGATGACATGTTGGAGCGGGTCGGCAAAGCGAGGTACATCACCACTCTGGACCTGAGCAAAGGTTATTGGCAGCTGGCCTTGGCACCAGACGGTAAAGAACTGACAGCATTCAGGACACCGTTTGGTATGTACCAGTTTCGTGTCATGCCATTTGGACTCCATGGAGCACCGGCCACATTTCAGAGACTAATGGATCATGTACTGAGGGATGTGTCTGAATTCTCTGCAGCCTACCTTGATGATTGTATAATTTTCAGCCAGTCCTGGGAAGAGCATGTGTGCCACCTACAGCAAGTCCTGCAATGCATCCGTGCAGCCGGCCTAACCATCAACCCTCGAAAGTGTGCTATTGCACAAAGAGAAGTGCAATACCTGGGGTTTGTAATTGGCTATGGCAAGATCAAACCACAGGTTGGGAAAGTTGAAGCCATCCGGTCCTTCCCTGTTCCAACCACCAAGAAGAAGGTGAGAGGGTTTGTTGGCCTCGTCGGGTGGTACAGGAAATTTATTCCCCATTTTGCAGAGAGATCAGCAGTGCTCACAGACCTCACGAGAGACGCATTCCCCACTAACGTGAGATGGACTGATGAGTGTGATAAAGCATTCAAAGACCTCAAGGAAGCAATCTGCACCCATCCAGTCCTTCACACTCCAGACTTTGACAAGCCATTCACCCTGCAGACAGATGCTTCTGGAGTGGGCCTTGGAGCGGTGCTGTTGCAGGAGGTGGATGGAGAGAGGAAGCCGGTGGCATTCCTGAGTCGTAAGCTGGAAGACAGAGAGACCAGGTATTCAACAGTGGAGAAAGAGTGTTTGGCGATGAAGTGGGCCATTGACACCCTCAGATACTATCTGTTAGGACGACACTTCTTTCTAGAGACTGACCATCGTGCACTGCAGTGGCTGAATCGCATGAAGGATGCAAATATACGCATTGCGGGTTGGTATCTCTCCCTACAGCCATATGACTTTACTGTTCACTACCGGTCAGGGAAGTCCAATGTGGTGGCTGACTGCCTCTCCCGCATCCATGAAGATTGAGGAGCATCGAGAGGAGGGGGGAAATGTAACGAAGTGGTCCTCTGTTACTGATATTTGGCACATTTCAATATGTATATTGTTTGACACACAAAGGAAAAGTCATGAGTTTAACTGGTTTATTGAAAGTATTATGAACATGAAAATACCATTATGTAATATGAGACTGTGTTATGGGTACGTGAATACTGACTGCTTCTGTTCTGTCTGTTCCAGTGTGTTCGGGCAAAAGAGTCCCAGGCTACCAGAGCACCATGTATTGGTCTGGACTGGACCACAGTGAAATAGCCATGGGGGTGGTTAAGTTATGCATTGGAGCTGCTAATGATAATGTGATATGTGGGTTATCTTGCAATAGTGGGCATCATTGATATGTACTTACCGGTGTAGGGATATATAGGTTCAGGTGATGTGGGTTATGTGGGGCTCAGAAAAGGGTTGCATGTTTAACTGGTAAAATGGTACAGTCTGCACTGATTGGTTCAGCTGACTATAAAAGGCTGCCAGGAAGCACACACCAACTCAGTGTTGGATTCAGTGAGAGGGCATGGTGGAGCTGCACACCAACATGCCCTATTTGTTTGCTGCCTGTATTCTGCCATTGACCATGCTGTCAACCTTCTTTTTGGAATAAACCACGGTGTGGCTGCTTTTTACATCCTGACTCTGTGCTCATTTCCAGCCGCTTATCGGGCCCACACTACAGTGTGTGTTTCTATGTTTCTAAGGGCTCTCCCTGCTGTGCTGACAAGGTGTCTATACCTGAGGCTGTATGAAGCGCTCTCCCAGCTGTGCTGACACGAAGTCCTGCAGGCCCTGGCTGAGTCTGTCTGGCCTCAGGCAGCGAAGGACCAGCAGCTTCTGGAAGGAGTCCAGCCTGCTGGCCAATTCTCCTGGGAGGGGCTCTCTACAGAGACACACGCACGCACACACACACACGCACACACACACACACACACACACACACACACACACACACACACACACACACACACACACACACACACACACACACACACACACACACACACACACACACACACACACACACACACACACACACACACACACTTTCATTTTATACTCTGTTGTCACCACCTTACACTATTTTAATCGTTTCGCTGTGGCTAAACTATAATGACACAATTGTCAATTTAGGCATTTAGCATACACTTTAGCATATACTGCCTAAATTGTCAATTTAGGTATTTAGCATACAGCATACACACTACAGTAAGCAAGAACAACAATTACATAGAAATAGTCATCAAGGATCATAAGCAAGCTACAGTAAGATCCTAGCTTCCGTCTTAACAGTAGAATACTATTGAGCTATGGGGCCCAGCCTCCTATTGAGCTATGGGGCCCAGCCTCCTATTGAGCTATTGCACTGAACAGCACACAAACTGTACTGCCATGACCAGTGTGCTACACTACTACCCACTCGTAACAACGCTCACATGCGATGCCATGCCATGACATAATTACATTTATTACACGGCTTGGTTGAATGCTTGATTCTGGTTGAATTCAGCTGTGCGTTATTTCTTAAAGGGACACTTCACCCTTTTAGCAAAAAGATATATGTTAATGACGTTTAGAAGCTTTAGATCACTTTTCTGGGGGTATTTATGTGTGTAATATGTGGTTTTAGTTATTTTAGATTGTAGCAGTGAGCCTGTTGTCTCTGATGTCATGGACACTGGTCTCACTACCTTCCTGGACTACAATTCCCATAATTCTTTGGTGCACTGCTCCTCCTTGCGGATAGGGGGAGAGCTGTCTTACTGAGAAAACATGTAGTCCAGGAAGGAAGTGAGCACAGTGTCCATGACATCAGAGACAACAGGCTCACTGCTACAATCTAAAAGATCTAAAACCACATATTACATACATAAAGCCCCCCAGGAAAGTGTTCTAAAGCTTCTAAACGTCATTAACATATATTTTTTGCAAAAAGGGTGAAGTGTCCCTTTAACACACAATGTCATTCAACTAAACGTTGCTCTCAAGAATGTTTTTACTTTCATTACCATCACTTTTGGGTCAATTTTAATTCATGTATTATGTAGCCGTGAAATAAGCGGCATAATGAATGGCTAGGTGGTCATTGTTTTGTTGTCGGTGATTTAATCAACAATGACCATGCACCTAGCCATTCATTATCCCTTGCATAATTAGGTGTAATGTGTGCGTTATGAACCTGTGAGGCTGGCTGCTGTCAACGATGTTCTTGAAGGCCGCCAGGTGACCAGGGAAGCCCTCTGCCAGGCCGCTGAAGGCGGGCAGAGTGCTGAGAGCCAGGACGTCCTGCCAGGCGCGCTCTGACAGCCAGCTCACCGCTGGGTTGGTCAGCTGCCTCGCCGCCGGCATTCCCCCGGACAACAAGTAGCGCCACTCGGCCTGGTGCACGCACGCACACACACACGCACGCAGGCGCACGCACGCACACACACACACACACACACACACACACACACACACACGCACACGCACACACAGAAAACGTTTTCGAGTGGTGCAACCAGTCCTATAGACAGCTATGTGTGTGGCTGAGTCCCTGTGTCCGAGCATGACAATAGCTTTATAGCGTTTGTTCACCACCAAGTGTCACTGTTGCACAGCCTAACACACAGGCCAGGGAGGAGGGCTTGTACAGTACAGTACAGTACAGTACAGTACAGTACAGTACAGTACAGTACAGTACAGTACAGTACAGTACAGTACAGTACTGTACTGTAACTGTACCACTCACTTCAGACGGGTCTGATGTTTTCAGCAGTAGCAGCACCCTGACTGTTTGAACTGAATGGAATACAACCTTAATAAATGATAATTGGTAACAACTGTTCACCATATGTCAAAATGGCTGCTGCATGAACAAGGTCTATTGTCAAGACATGCCATTTCCACATGAATTATGCCGATTATGTATGCCCTTTTGATGCCCTTGATTGTGACCTTGTCCTTTGACCTTTTTGAACCAAAGGTTAGCGTTATTCTGCTAACAGGCAAACAAACAAACTAAAAAAACGAAACTAAAAAACACACACACAAACTAAAATAAATAAAAATAAACTGACACCATGGCACTTATTAACCTTGTAAAAAATAAAAATAAAAAGCTTTGAAATGCCTTGATATATGTTTGTACTTTAATGTAATATATGTATACATTGTAAAAACCCTGAAACATTTTCAATAAAGTATATATATATAAAAAGTGAAAAGGGTAGCCTGATTCGCTGCGTTCCGTGGATTTAGCGAGTGACAAAACGGATTCACCGAACGCAGTGATTCTGTCTGGAACACATGCAGGCTAGGAAAAGGAGCCTGTGCTCGTGTGTGTGTGTGTGTGTGTGTGTGTTGTGCGCGTGCGTGCGTGCGTGCGTGCGTGCGTGCGTGCGTGCGTGCGTGCGTTGTGTCACCATGTGGATCTTGTGTTGGTCCATCATGATGCGAGCGGCCAGGAGGAAGGAGAACATGAGCTTGTGCTTGTCAAACAGGCTGCGACACACGTTGCTGTAGAGGCTGAAGGTGAAGAACCCGCTGATGTTGGCCGTCCTCTGCTCCACCGTGGCTGTCATGATGGGGGACATGGACAGCAAAAAAAAACCAATAATAAGCCCCAAGAGGCCTTGTGTTGTGCCAAGAACCCTGGTCTAAAGGGCAGATTCACACCGAGTCCGTTTGATTCAAACGGTTCCCGAATAGCACTCATGCCTGGTCCCCGCTGGCCATGATTCACATTGGCCTCGATTCTTCCGCACCCGAGTACACTTCGTTCAATTGTACTCTAGTGCTTTCACATTGCAGCGATCCGGATCCAGAGCACACTTCACTCGGTCCCGATGTGGGACCGAGCGATCCGCTCCCGGGAACGCTATGCAGCATTCAACACTATACCACGACATCTGCCAATTGGTCCAGAGTCTAGTCACCTGGGACTATAGTGTGAATCTGCCCTAAAATCACTACAAACCTCTGCTTTGTATTGCTTATTGCTTTTTATAAAAATAATTGTCGACGTGGCAACATGAAAGTCATAGACATTTCCCTAAAAAAACAGTTTTTTCAGGACGTCATTTTGTAAAGTATAAATCAGTTTTTTGTTTGGGAAACATGTTTTCACCGATCCTTCTGAACCGTGTCAGTGAAACCCCAGAGTGTGAATTGAACACCAAGAGTGTACAAGTAGAACCAAATGGACCCATGGCGAGGCAGCTGAGCCATAATGGAGACCCATAAGGGTCTCGGTTGCATTATCTGTACACTTTATTTTAGGCGGTCACTCAGACGGGAGCTCACCCGCTCTCTCCGAGTCGCCGACGGCAGCGAGGAAGACGGCCAGGAACCACTCCAGAGAGTACTGGTACATGGGGTCCACGTTGGCCAGGTCCGACACGCAGAAGAAGAGGACGCGCGCGCGCACGGCCACGGGCGCGTACTGCAGGCGCGTGGCGTCGATGTCCCGCTCCGTCTCCTCCGCCGCTGTCACCTTGGCCTGGCGGTGGAACGTTGGCATATCAACGACACATCGACACAAGGGTGTATATATATATATATTATATTTATATATATATATATATACACACGCACATCATGCTGGACGGGGCAATGTCGCACAGAACTAGTTAAAACAATTACTCCGATTCTCAAATCACTTGAACAAAGTTCCACGGTGATAATAGTGGCATTGTGACAATGTTATGTTATGTTATGTTATGTTATGTTATGTTATGTTATGTTATGTTATGTTATGTTATGTTATGTTATGTTATGTTATGTTATGTTACCGTATATTATATTATATTATATTACCGTATATTATATTATATTATATTATATTATATTATATTAATGATACATTTTGTGCTGTGCCAATGAAATCTTTTATCCACACCAATCTGGGATTCTTTTGAAACACATACTAAGCTAAGGGGTCTGCTTTACACCGCTTTGCATATAAACAAAGCTATGATAGGCTCTTGTCTATATATAGTAAAAACATGCTATTTTCAGCAAGTGTAAAAACTAAAAACTAAATCAACTGTATAGATTTAGTCAACTAAAATCTCATGATATTTACTCGACTGAAACTATAGACTAACCCATTCTGACCGGGCACCCATTTTGGTGTTGGCATCATGTTATGCTTTAGCTATGTCACGTCCTGTCCCAGAACGTCCCATGCCTGGTCCGCCACCCTTATGTTCTCTCCTACCTACCCTGTGTGTTCCCCTCCCCCACCCTACCTGAGAGACAGTTTCCTCCTGGGAACACAGCTGTGGACACTTGTGCCTACTAATGACTTTGGGATTTAAGTGGTGTGTTTGTGGGACTCTGTGTCGGTTTATAGTTTGGTTCTACGCCAGCTTTGCGCTGCTGTTCCTGTATGTTCCTGCCCTGTGTGGCGTTTCCTGTGTTCTTTTGATTCCTAAGTTAAGTAAAGTGTTTTATATCAGTCATTCTTGTGTTCAATCTCCTGCTTGGTTCCACACACATACTCCGGGTCGGCAGCCTGACAAGCTATTGAAAAATAGCAGATCTACAAGCTCATATCGCGCCACCGAGTGGCGCGATACGAGCTTGTAGGTCTGCTATTTTTGAAAAATCGAAGAGCGACTGACATTTCTAGAATCTGATCTCAGGTCAGAATGGATTCATCAGACCAGTGTGTGTCCAGTGGAAACCTCGTATGAATCTGATCTCAGGTCAGAAAGGGCTAAACACTAAAACATTCCAGGTGACAAAAAAAAAGAAAACGTGACTAAAACTCAATGAGAACTATTCAAGAGACCTATAATGACTGAACTAAAAGATCACAGCCGCCGACGAGGACGACGGGCCTGACCTTGATCTCCCCGGCCTTGACCTTGGAGGCGGCCAGCACGCGGATGAGCTCCAGGTCGTCCACGGGGTTCCCCTGGGAGGAGCCGAGGCGGAGCAGGATGCGCTCCTCCAGCTCCGCCAGCTGCTGCTTCATCAGAGCCACGCTGACCACCAGCTGGCCCTTGGCCTCCTCCAGGTCCGGACGCTCCTCGGCCACCACGCGGCCCAGGAGCTGCTGCTCCAGACCACTGGAAGCACACAGACACACACACACACACACACACACGCGCGCACGCACGCACGCACGCACGCACGCACGCACGCACGCACGCACGCACGCACGCACGCACGCACGCACACGCACACGCACACGCACACGCACACGCACACGCACACACACACATGCGTGCACGCACGCACGCACGCACACACACCACGCGCGCACAAGAGAGACATTTTTAAACCGCTAAATAAAGCGTATAAAATGTGCGTAGTGTATATAAATCATATAATGAATTATTTATTTCTTCACATAATCTAAATGTGTTATGGTCATGATTCACCAGGATCCTGGATGGCTTGGTTCTAGGCTTAAAATGATTGCTATAAATATTTTGATAAATCCCTTATGGGGAAAATGACATGTCGTCACAGCAGAGCAGCATGTGACGTCACAGATAGAACCTGTGTGTGTATCATCCATTAAGGCCATTTTGGGGCGGGAACCCCTTTTGGTGTTAGCATTATGCTATGCTTTAGCTATTGAAAAATAGCAGATCTACAAGCTCATAGCGCGCCACCGAGTGGCGAGCTACGAGCTATGAGCTACGAGCTATTTTAGAAAAATCGAAGATCGACTTTAGCTGTTGAAAAACAGCTGATCTAGATCTTGTAGATGTGCCATTTTCTTTTAAATAGTGAACATGTGTACAAAATTAATCTTTGAATATATATTCTTTCACAGTGCACGTTTTTTTAACTAAAATCTTTTCTTCTGGGAGGTCTCCCTGGAACGACATATCCTTGTCCTTGAAGTAAAAAAAGGTTAGAGAGGCACTGGTACATTATTTTCTCAGAAAACTGTCAGGATTTAGAAGACATTTTGTAGAATCTGGTCTCAGGTCTTAACCCATTCTGACCTGAGATCAGATTAAAAAAATGTCTTCTACATCCTGACAGTTTTCTGAAAAAGCCATGTTTCTATGTCAGTCGTTCTTAAATTTTTCTAAAATAGCAGACCTACAAGCTCGTAGCGCGCCACTCGGTGGCGCGCTATGAGCTTGTAGATCTGCTATTTTTCAATAGCTAAAGCATAACATAATGCTAACAGCAGAGAAAATGGGTTAAGGTGTGTCCTACCTGGGCGAGAGGGTGAAGTTGATGAGGGTGACCTTGGTGCAGATCTCTGGGGAGTAATGTGGGTTGGCCAGCTTGGTGGTGATGTACATCCTGAAGTCAGCGTGGTACGGGACGATGGTGTCGCCAAGCTTCAGCACCACGCCACCCCGCTGCTTGAACGTCTGAGTAGCGCACGCACACACACACACACACACACACACAGACACAGACACACACACATGGAGTGCACGGAGTGTGAGTTAAATTAAATGTCTATGTGAGTTAGCCTGGGTTCCGGCCTGATTCGCTTTCATTTTGTGATTTGTCTTGTCACTTCGCTACTCCAGTCTGGCCAGTCTCCTGTTTGCATTTCATAGCGTCACCTGTTGCGTATCCGCGTTGTTGCCGATACGCCACCAGCCAGCGGAGCGGTATCCATGCTTTTCTCACTGCTGAAAATAACAGCGCCAGTTCGAGACTCGAGAGCAAAATCTATAGTTGTCCACGATGTCAGATTCAGTAGTACAAAAAAAAAACCCGGACTGCTGTGTGGGGTGAGTTTAGTGAATAATACATAAGTTGCAGGGCAACAGCATTGGTGCACATTGATACGATGTCAAACTAGTGTTTTATAGTAGCGAAGTGACATAACAAATCACGGAACGCAACAAATCATAAACGGCAGGGGAAAAGTGAAAAAGAAAGACTCAACTATCGACCATCGCAGCAAGAGCGCCAACATTCCGAAGCACTGAAAGAGTGCTAAAACGGTGAAAGACACAGGTGAAGCTTCAAATCCCCGAAGGTTAAGAGTCGACCTCCGAGAGGTCACAGACAAGGCCAGTTATGCTCCACCTCTGTTTCCATATAGCGTTAGGTCTCCTTGACACTATGCGTCTGACTGTACGAGTGTACGTGCAATTTCCTCATTCGAATGCATGCGGGATCACAAATGTACTTTAGTTAAAAGAAACAATTTTATCGCTACTCAAAGAAACAGAGACAGGGTTTAAGGTGGCAAATGCCCACTCTCCGCAGTGGGAAGACCTCCACCTTCTTTTCTGTAAAACCTACACACACACACACCACACACACACACACACACACACACACACACACACACACACACACAGTACAATGTGTGGCCGAGTGTGTAGTACGAATCACCTGTCTCAGTAAGACGGGTTCCAGGGCAGGATCCAAGTCTTCTCCCACGTTCTCCAGTAGGCAGGGTTTGCCGAAACGAATGGCGTTCTCCAGGCTACGGAGGAAGTCACGGTCACTGAGCCTCATGGTGACCAGTCCAGTGTCACGCTCCTTTGGGAGAAAACGGGACACAGGGGAGTCACTTCTCGCCAACGTCAACACGACTGACCCCCTTTGCCATCCATGTTCCTATCCTATAGTGCTGGTTTAATAGATCAGGTCATCAGCTGACAACAACAAAAGAACGTATAGTGAGATAAAAAAATAAATAGAAATCATAGGTGCCGTGCACTATGCAAGTAGTAATGTGTATGTATGTATGTATGTACTGTACTATGTTTGTACTACGTATGTATGTACAGTATGTATGTATGTATGTATGTATGTTATGTATGATTGTATGTATGTATTATGTATGCATCCATGCATGCATGCACTTATCCGTGTGGTTACTGTACATACACTATGAGTCTATTATGTGTGTGTACAATCATAGATTTAGTGTCGGATCCTTAGTTTTCAGTTTTTCACCATGTTTTTGATCCACTTGTTGGCCTGTCCCTGTGGGTCGATGAACAGAGGCCAGCGCTGACAGTGCTGCGTTATCACGCCATTCTCCACCGACAGGCTGTCTCTGGGCAAGCCTGTTATCTGCACACACGACCAGACAGACAGACGTACGGACAGACAGACACAGGCGGACAGACAGACAGACAGACACAGGCGGACGGACAGACAGACACAGGCGGACGGACAGACAGACAGACAGACAGACACACAGACAGACTTATACAGATTATACATTTGATACATTTGAGTCGCTGTTGTCCGGCAGAAACCCTGTATCTCTATATATATTTTTTCTCTATGTTTTTTTTCTTTCGTAAATTAACAGCCCTCCTTGATTATACTACAGCGTCACACAAAAATACCAAAAGTAGATCGGCAAGCTGCAAAAACGCGGCACGAAGCGACGCGTTTGGAGCTCGTCGATCTGCTACTTTTTTCATTTGAATCCTGAAAAGTAACTGTTCTGTTTTCCACCCGACAGAGACAAAAGTAACTGTTCTGTTTTCCACCCGACAGAGACAAAAGTAACTGTTCTGTTTTCCACCCGACAGAGACAAAGTAACTGTTCTGTTTCCACCCGACAGAGACAAAAGTAACTGTTCTGTTTTCCACCCGACAGAGACAAAAGTAACTGTTCCGTTTCCACCCGACAGAGACAAAAGTAACTGTTCTGTTTTCCACCCGACAGAGACAAAAGTAACTGTTCTGTTTCCACCCGACAGAGACAAAAGTAACTGTTCTGTTTCCACCCGACAGAGACAAAAGTAACTGTTCCGTTTTCCACCCGACAGAGACAAAAGTAACTGTTCCGTTTCCACCCGACAGAGACAAAAGTAACTGTTCTGTTTTCCACCCGACAGAGACAAAAGTAACTGTTCTGTTTTCCACCCGACAGAGACAAAGTAACTGTTCTGTTTTCCACCCGACAGAGACAAAAGTAACTGTTCTGTTTTCCACCCGACAGAGACAAAAGTAACTGTTCCGTTTCCACCCGACAGAGACAAAAGTAACTGTTCTGTTTCCACCCGACAGAGACAAAAGTAACTGTTCTGTTTCCACCCGACAGAGACAAAAGTAACTGTTCTGTTTCCACCCGACAGAGACAAAAGTAACTGTTCCGTTTCCACCCGACAGAGACAAAAGTAACTGTTCTGTTTCCACCCGACAGAGACAAAAGTAACTGTTCTGTTTTCCACCCGACAGAGACAAAAGTAACTGTTCTGTTTTCCACCCGACAGAGACAAAAGTAACTGTTCTGTTTCCACCCGACAGAGACAAAAGACATATACAGTATGAAGTAACTGTTCTGTTTCCACCCGACAGAGACAAAAGACCAGTATATATACAGTATATTGAATCTAAACATATCCCATTAAAGGCTGTTAGTGACCAATCTAAACACATCCTATTATAGGCTCTTATTGTGACCTGCCAGGAGTGGATCCGGACCGGGTCTCCCAGGGTACTGATCAGGATATAATTAATCTAAACACATCCTATTAAAGGCTCTTAGTGACCTGCCAGGAGCGGATCCGGACCGGGTCTCCCAGGGTACTGATCAGGATATAATTAATCTAAACACATCCTATTAAAGGCTCTTAGTGACCTGCCAGGAGCGGATCCGGACCGGGTCTTCCAGGGTACTGATCAGGATATAATTAATCTAAACACATCCCATTAAAGGCTCTTATAGTGACCTGCCAGGAGCGGATCCGGACCGGGTCTTCCAGGGTACTGATCAGGATATAATTAATCTAAACACATCCCATTAAAGGCTCTTATAGTGACCTGCCAGGAGCGGATCCGGACCGGGTCTTCCAGCGTACTGATCAGGATATAATTAATCTAAACACATCCCATTAAAGGCTCTTATAGTGACCTGCCAGGAGCGGATCCGGACCGGGTCTCCCAGGGTACTGATCAGGATATAATGAATCTAAACACATCCCATTAACGGCTCTTATTGTCAGGATGTGATCCAAGTAGGACCCAAATGCGAGGAAGTCAGGATCAAGTGGAAGTTTATTTTAACAGAGGTTTGCAGGAGAGCAACACCATCAAACAAACAGACTTGGAACTCAGGTTTACAAGACAATAAAGAATAATCCAACAGAGAACACAACCAAACACAGGGCTTAAATAGGCACAAGATTAACAGGACACAGGTGAACTCAAATCAAATCAACACAAGGATTGGCTGGGGGAAAACAAGACACAGGTGAAACAAAGAACCAAAAATCAGGGAAGGTGAGACAAGGCAGGAACCAACTACAAAGGAAAACAGGAAACACAAAGCATTACTTCAAAATAATATTCAAGAACACCATAGCATAACCTCAGAATAAGTTTCAAGAACAACAAAAACAACACACGAAAGGCAGATCATGACAGTACCCCCCTTCAAAGGGGCGTATCCCAGACGCCCCATAAAAACAACAAACGGGAGGTGGTCCAGCGGAGGGACCAGGGCACTGCACTGAGGGACAGGACTGAACTGGAGGGACAGGGCAAGACAGAGGGGACAGGGCGTAAACAGAACTGGACTAGAGCAAAGAGCCAGGGGCTGGGGAGACTGACCAACACAGAACAGAGAGAAGGATAGAGGACACTGGTAAGGAAAAGGTGACGAGAAACGGGCAGAAAATAGACAAGACCGAGTAGGAATCACGCACACAAGCAATCAAGAAGAAGAAGGGCAAAGACATCCAAACAGGCATCACACAACTAGGTGAAAAGCTGACAAACTACAAGAAACCATGAGGAAAACACTGCAGGCTACAACCATTCCACAGGACAGACAAAGAGAGACAGCGGAACTCACAACCAAACAACCGGGATCACATAGAAAGACAAGTGGGCAAACACACAGACAGACATGCAGATAGGCACATAGACAAGCAGACAGGCATCAACTCAGACAAACCAACAGACAAACAGATTAACTGACACACTGGCAGGCAAGCGGACAAACAGGTGATCTCACACAACATCTGGCGGGAAAGAAAGTCAGAAGGTAGACTGGATGACTGGGGGGTAGACAGACGGACTAAAAGACTAGCAGACAAACTAGCAGACACACAGAGAGGGAGACAGGCAGACAAACAGAAAGGGAGAGCAGTAGGCAGACCAAGCGAACCCTTCACCAAAGGGCAGGACATTCCAGAACGGAACAGAGGAGGCTGGGAAAAGGAAGTAGCTTGGGGAACAAAGGGGCTGGCATACTGGTGGGCCACAGGGGAGAAAGGCTGCAAAACTGGGGAAGAAAGGTGGCCAGGGACAGGACTAGAAACGGGACTATAGGCAGGGCTAGATATGGGACTATGAGCAGTGCTGGGTTTAGGGCAAAGAGGCTGAAAAGGGCTGGGACAAAATGGCCCAGCAGAGCATGGGGACAAAGGCTCAGGAGGACATAGAGACAGGGACATTGGGAGAACAAAACACGCTTCACATGGCTGTTTAGACACTGGGAGGACTGAACTGGGGTCTGGTGGCTGGGGGAACACTGGCAGGACAGAACAGGAGTCTGGTGGCTGGGGGAACACTGGGAGGACAGAACAGGAGTCTGGCGGCCGGGGGGACACTGGGAGGACAAAACAGGAGTCTGGTGGCTGGGGGGACACTGGGAGGACAAAACAGGAGTCTGGTGGCCGGGGGAACACTGGGAGGACAGAACAGGAGTCTGGTGGCCGGGGGGACACTGGGAGGACAAAACAGGAGTCTGGTGGCTGGGGGAACACTGGGAGGACAAAACAGGAGTCTGGTGGCTGGGGGGACACTGGGAGGACAAAACAGGAGTCTGGTGGCCGGGGGAACACTGGGAGGACAGAACAGGAGTCTGGTGGCCGGGGGGACACTGGGTTAGGTTCAACAGCGACAACCAGAGGCAGTTCAGAATGTTCAATGGGGGTGTCAGCAGGGTAAACGGACAGGGTCTCCGGCAGACTGTCAGCAGAGACAGCTGACAGGACGTCTGGCCGGGAATCGGCATAGTCCGCTGGCAGAGCATCAGCGAGGGAAGTCAATGGGGATGCAGGCACGACGTTGGTGATGGCGACGGCTGGGTAAACATGTGGAACACAAGCGGGGGCAGCCGACGAGGACACAGACAGGACAGAGGCGGGGACAGACAAGAACACAGACAGGACAGAGGCGGGGACAGACGAGGACACAGACTGGACATAGGCGGGGACAGACGAGGACACAGACTGGACATAGGCGGGGACAGACGAGGACACGGACAGGTCACTGACGGGACTAGGCAGGGTGTTGGCGGGACCAGCCAACACAATCTCAGGCAAAACTGGGGGCAGAGTTACAGTAGCACTGGGCAGCAGTGGAGCCTCTTGAACCCAGGGCAGTGATACACACTGGGCACTGGATAGCAAGGACTCCAAGGCGCTGGGCAGCGAAGAATCCAGGACGCTGGGCAACAGGGAGCGTTGGTGGTGTCGGGAACCATGTCGCGCACGCCCCCTTCTGGAGGTCCCACGGGTTCCCCTGAACACGACCAAACGAGACCCCTCAAATGGGTCTTGGGCTGGAGTCGGCTCAGGGTAGACAGGTACCGAGTCATTACAGACAAGATCAGGGAATTTCACAAAGCAGGCAGGTACAGGGACGGCCAACGAGGTGCAATGCAGAAGAGTGTCAGCAGCACCGGGCACAGTGACACTGGGCAGCTCGGAGGCGCTGGGCAGCGCAGGCTCGGTGGCACTGGGCAGTGCAGGCTCGGTGGCACTGGGCAGCTCGGGTTCGCTGGGCAGCTCGGGTGCGCTGGGCAGCTCGCGTGCGCTGGGCAGCTCGGGTGCGCTGGGCAGCTCGGGTTCGCTGGGCAGCACGGGTTCGCTGGGCAGCTCGCGTGCGCTGGGCAGCTCGGGTGAGCTGGGCAGCTCGGGTGCGCTGGGCAGCTCGGGTGCGCTGGGCAGCACGGGTTCGCTGGGCAGCTCGGGTTCGCTGGGCAGCACGGGTTCGCTGGGCAGCACAGGCATGGACTTGGTGGTGCTGGGCAGCACAGGTTCAGGAACACTAGATACTGGAGAACCAAAAACTCTTCTCAGCTCTGTAGTGAAAGAGTTGTAGCTGGAGCAAAAACTTTGTTCCTCCTCCCACACATCAATAGCCCAGGATAGGGCCTCTCCTGTGAGCATGTACCTCACATAAGCCAGGCGGAAATGTTCAGTGGAGAAGGCAGGTGCCTGGTCCTCAAAAACTGCCCAACACTGGGCAAGGAAAGAGTCACAGGACTCAGGATTACCTCCATAACGCTCAGGGTGAGGAACGTGGAGCCCCTGGGTGGGCAAGGCATGGGCAGGAGAAGGCAGAGTACAGGCATGTGTCACAGGTGTGTGCACCGACAGACCTGGGCTCACTAGTGGCTTGCTCCAAACTGCTGGCATCTTGGAAATAAATTAAAAAAAACAAAACTCTTCCCGCTGGGTCCAAAGGTGGTTGGATTATTATGTCAGGATGTGATCCAAGTAGGACCCAAATGCGAGGAAGTCAGGATCAAGTGGAAGTTTATTTTAACAGAGGTTTGCAGGAGAGCAACACCATCAAACAAACAGACTTGGAACTCAGGTTTACAAGACAATAAAGAATAATCCAACAGAGAACACAACCAAACACAGGGCTTAAATAGGCACAAGATTAACAGGACACAGGTGAACTCAAATCAAATCAACACAAGGATTGGCTGGGGGAAAACAAGACACAGGTGAAACAAAGAACCAAAAATCAGGGAAGGTGAGACAAGGCAGGAACCAACTACAAAGGAAAACAGGAAACACAAAGCATTACTTCAAAATAATATTCAAGAACACCATAGCATAACCTCAGAATAAGTTTCAAGAACAACAAAAACAACACACGAAAGGCAGATCATGACACTTATAGTGACCTGCCAGGAGCGGATCCGGACCGGGTCTCCCAGGGTACTGATCAGGTCAGGCTTGTCCGTGTGAGGAACACCGAGCCGTTTGAGTCCGCACAGCCATTCCTCCACCATGGACTCTCTGTACTCCCCCTGGTGGACACACAGACACAATGCATGGCATCACGTGAACGCAACTAACCATAATATTTTAAAGGTTACTTACTTCCCGTATGTTAACCAGTTCCATAGTTTGAACACAAGGGCTAGTGTAGCTGATCTTAAACCACCACACCTAAAACATAAGGTAGGTAGAAGCTCATTTAAATATACAGGGCAGGAGGATTGGAACAAAATCCCAAGGGAAATTAAATTTGCCCAGTCTCTGAACAATTTAAAATTATGTTGAAAAAGTGGCTGATGGGCAAGTTAGTATAGTGCTGTATTTATCTATTTATATCTATTTATTGTCTTTTGTTTACTGATCAATGATGGCCTGTTGTAAATGTCATTAGTATTGTGATGTTCTTCTTATGCTGTAACTATTTATTTATTTGGATCACAATGGAATTAAGTCCTCTGACTTTTTGTGCAATCCTGATAATTCTGTACTGCTCATTTATGAATTGTATCGTGAATATATCAAATAAAAATGAAATACAAATATATTTTATAATATAATATTTACTTGCTTACTTGGAACGATTCAAAGTTGGAAATGCAAGCCCCCTCTGTGTCCCGTTTATGCCCATATATAGAGTCATTTGTCAGGCATGCCCAAATATGGAGTATATGCAGATGTCAGAAACATCATTGTGATGTCGGAACAGGCCAGCTCCATATATGGAGATGTCCAGGGGGGGGGGGGGGGGGGACGGTTCTCGAGTTACGTGGATTACAGACGTTTGTACACATGAATCAAATCAAATCAAATCAAAAACCAAGGAACGGGATGCCTAATTCTAAATGCCCGTTGGGCACACTGGCTTACTTGGAACGATGCAAGTTGGGAATGCATGCCCCACCCTAGTTATTATCACTGTGTCCCGTCGTGTATGCCCAGAGTTATTTGTCAGGCAGGCCCAAATATAGGCATGCCTGAGGAAGGTCCGGAGGGACCGAAGCGTTGCTTCGTTAAATAAGACAATACTCACGCGCCGAGCAGATGCACAGTATGCGGGGTGTACCTTATTGCTTTCATATAGCTTATCAAGAGAGAATGACATCCACCACCGGCCCCACTTACAATGAACGGTCCAAGGTAGGCGATGTATCCTGCAGACAGTAGCACGTCTCCTGCTACGTTATTGACCATGTAGTCCAGATGATGCATGCTCTCCGTCCAACGCACCTTCTCATCCGCCAGCCCACCTAGAAGCTACAGAGAGGCAGCACATCATCACACTGGATCAGCCACATAGGGAAATGGGCTCAAATGACAAATTGGGAGGGGAAACAGGGGGGTAACATTTGTGTGACCTGTGTGAGGTTCAATGTTTGAGACAATTACACGTTGTATTGTTTGATTGTTTGGCATGTTCATGTTTAACTGGTTGCCACGTCACAATTCAAATCACACCTGTGTGAACTGAGCGGTGCAACTATGCAGTTATTGTTATAGTTATACGGTATTGTACTGTGCTCTGTACTGTATAACTGCGTTACTGCATGGGGGTCCCCAGGGTCCCCGGAACATCCTTGGGAATTCGCCCAAGGGGCCGGCCCCCGATTCCGGCGAGCCTTCCCGCGTCCGAAACGATCGAAAAATGACATAATTAAAGTGTGGGGGTCCCCGGAACATCCAGACTCCCAGGAACACTGTTACGGCAAGCCTATACCAATTTCCAATTTCCATATAATTTTGGTGGTCCTTGACATGAGATAGTTTGAGAACCACTGGTATAGAAACATAGGGTTTTTCAGATAACTGTCATGATTTAGAAGACACTTTGTATAATCTGGTCTCAGGTCTCAATGGGTTACATTATCGTCTGTCACAGTGTTGATTTTTTTTTTTTTTAAGTAAATTTTATTCAAAGAGTAAGATATGCAAATTTTACAGACAGAGAATATGACTCTTTGGGGTTTTTTTTACATTTTCTCCCACAACTCCCCTCCCAGTCATCCCCACCCACCATCCCTCCCCACGAGGCCAGACATACAAACAACATATAAACACAGGTATAAAACCAATAGGTTGAGTACAAAACAACACACATAACAAACAGTATATACACAGGTATAAAACCAATAGGTAGACAAGACACTAAGATATAAAGAAATGGTTATGATTGATGAACAATTTCAATGGGGGGTAAAAATAACATTAGCAATAACACAAATAGGTAAATCAAATAAAACAAAGTAATATTAAATAAAAAGAAAAAACAACAACAACAAAAAACAGAAAAGAAAACCAAGAAGAAAAATAAAATAAAATAAGAAAAACCTATATATATACACTCATATATAAACGCTTAATTGGCTCATTTCTTGACTCTCATGTGTAATGATTTCCGATATATTATGCTATATATATACACTGCACCAAGTAGAGATCCACACACCCACACCACGTGTCTTCAGTCAGGTGAAAGTGATTCTAAACTGCTTACATACGATATTAAAGGTTGCCAATGGTTGTAAAATTTGTCAGAGGACCCTCGAATTGTGAATTTGATCTTTTCAAGTTGCAGAAAGGACATAACATCAATCAACCATGATTTAGCCGAGGGAGGGGACTTAGCCTTCCACTGTAAAAGTATCCTCCTGCGGGCGATTAATGAGGCGAAGGCAATAACATTAAGTTGCTTTCTGGGTAAAACTACATCCTCCTCCGGGATTCAAAAAATTGCAATTTGGGGGCAAGGCAAAATGGTTGTCTCCAGCACTTCAGAAATTATGTCAAAGAAAGATTTCCAGAATGGGATCAATTTGGGGCAAGACCAGAACATGTGGGACAGATTCCCTGGTGATTGTGAGCATCTATCGCAACTATCCGTCATGCCCGGATATATTTTAGATAACCTTGCTTTACTGTAATGAGTTCTGTGGAGAACTTTAAACTGAATGAGGCTAAGCCTAGCACAGGAAGAAGAAGAATTAACCCTCTCCGTTGCCTGCTCCCACCACTCATCTGAAAATGCGATCTCCAATTCGGCCTCCCAGCCTGCCCTGATCTTATCCAAACCCGGGTCTCTGCGGGGGATAGTCTCATAGAGACAAGAAACAACACCTCTAGCTAGGCTTGCTGCAGGCATAAAGACCTCCACACCCGACCGCATAGGTAACTGCGGGAATGTTGGAGAGTGGGTTTTAACAAAGTGTCGAACCTGAAAATATCTAAACCGGTCAGATTGTCGCAGGTCATAAGTTGCACACAAATCTCTGAATTCTGCAAATTGGCCATCTATATACAAGTCTCGGAAGTAAATCAGACCTTCTCTTCCCCATGCAGCAAACCCAGAGTCCATTTTAGCAGGTAAAAAAAGATGATTATTGCAGATGGGTGCTGACATGGTGAGCAATGACCAACCAAACTCCTTCCTAATCTGTCCCCAAACCTTAAGTGTTGAGACAACAATCGGGTTTGTACTGTATTTTGACGGCACAAAAGGTACAGGACTACACACCAATGCTTCAAGCGAGGACGAAATGCAAGAACCAGCCTCAAGCCTACACCAGCAGTCTTCAGGCTCACTCAACCAGAGAATTATTTTGTGAATGTTAGCAGCCCAATAATAATACCTGAAGTTTGGAAGGCTCAGTCCACCCTCAGCTCTAATTCTCTGCAGTAAAGGCAATCTGATTCTTGGGGTTTTACCTTCCCAAATAAAGGATGAAATCATAGAGTCTAATTTAGTAAAAAACGATTTTGGGAGGAATATTGGGAGACATTGGAAAAGATACAAGTACCTAGGTAATATGTTCATTTTAACAGTCTGTACTCTGCCAGCCAGGGAAAGAGGCAGAGCATTCCACCTCTGGAGGTCAGTCTTGACCCTGGTTGTCAATGCAGTGAAATTTTGTTCAAGAAGAGAGCCAAAAGACTGGGTTATATTTATACCCAAATATTTGAAGCCATTGTTTGCCACATGGAAAGATTGGAGAGACTGGGAAACATCACGGGCCAGTTCATTAATCGGGAAACACTCACTTTTTTGTAAATTTAGTTTGTAACCAGAGAAGCTTCCAAATGTGTCAAGAAGGGATAAAATGTGTGGAATACTGGGAACAGGGTCAGATATGTAGAGTAACAAGTCGTCCGCATAGAGGGACACTCTGTGCTCAATACCCCCTCTCCTCACCCCAGAAAACAGAGTTTCAGCTTTTAACGCTATGGACAATGGCTCAATGGCCGCGGCAAACAGCAAAGGGGATAAGGGGCATCCCTGGCGTGTCCCACGTGTGAGTGGAAAAAATGTTGATCGACAGTTGTTTGTTGCGACACAGGCCTGCGGGTTAGTGTAAAGCAAGCGTATCCATGACAGGATCCTTTCCCCAAAGCCAAACCTCTCTAGAGTGAGGAACAAGTACCTTAATTCTACCCTGTCAAAGGCCTTTTCCGCGTCTAATGAGATTACCACTTCCGGTTCGATCTCTGAACTAGGGGAGTTGACGATGCTCAGTAGTCTACGGACATTAGCAAAAGAGTGGCGATTCTTTATGAAGCCCGTCTGATCTTCAGATATTACCGTGGGAAGAACCGTTTCCAGTCTACCCGCTAGCACTTTAGCCAATATTTTTACATCCACATTGAGAAGTGAAATTGGACGATACGAAGAGCAGCAAGTGGGATCTTTATCCTTTTTAAGAAGTAAAGAAATGGATGCCTGTGTAAGGGTCGGTGGTAGCACACCCTCTTGTAACGAGTCCTCAAACATTTCTAGGAGCAGAGGAGCCAGCTGGTCTGTGAATTTCTTAAAAAATTCTACCGAAAAGCCGTCAGGGCCCGGAGACTTCCCACTTTGCATCAGCCGGATAGCTGATATAATCTCTCCAAGCGCCAGAGGTCGATCTAGACCACGACAATCCTCGGAGGAAATCTTGGGAATAGTTTGTTTTGAGAAAAACTCTAGCATAGTCGAGTTGTCCTCCGGCGCCTGGGACGTATAGAGTTGGGAGTAAAATGTCTTAAGTGTCATTTATTAATTTGGGATCTGTAGTCAGTGATTCTGAACTGTCACGAATCTGGGAAATTGATTGTGAGGCCGATCTACTCTTTAACTGGTGAGCGAGAAGACGCCCCGCTTTGTCCCCATGCTCATACAAAGTACCACGAGATCTGAGGAGAAGCCGCTCTGCATCCCTAGTTGTTAAAAGGTTGTATTCTGTCTGGTACGCAACTCTGTCCTTGTAAAGCTCAGGGGTCGGACCAATGGCATAATGATAGTCAATATCAGTGATAAGAGCTAACAGTTCTCTTTGTCTAACGAGACGAAGCTTGTTGGCATGTGCCGTATACGAAATTATTACTCCCCTGATATTTGCCTTTAATGTCTCCCATAGTAATGAGGGTGAAGTTTCACTGTTCTTGTTAGTCATAAGGAAGACGTCTATAGCTTGTGAGATAGTACTGCAAAACTCATCAGACGAGAGTAGAGAAACATCCAACCTCCAAACCCGAGTCTCCTTGGGCCTAGACCTAAAGGTTAGATCGAGGATTACAGGGGCATGGTCAGAGACGGTTATAGCAGAGTAGTCTGCTGAGACCAGGGATGGCAGCAAAACCCTATCAAGGAAGAAATAGTCTATGCGTGTGTACGAATGGTGGACATGACTAAAAAAAGAAAACTTTTTTACCGTTGGGTGTAGAAATCTCCATGGATCGATTCAGCCACACTGGTTCATAAAGGTAGAAAAGGTTTTAGACATCTTTGAGGGCACGGCTACTCTGGTACTAGACCTGTCAAGAAGATTGTCTATAAAACAATTCAGATCACCGGCCAGTATCAGGTGGTGGGTGTTCAAATTAGGTAGGCTAGACAGAAATCTTTTCATAAAGACAACATCATCCCAATTAGGTGCATATACGTTAACAAGAACAACAGGGGTCTGATATAATGAGCCGGTTACAATGACAAAGCGACCAGACGAGTCTGAGACAACGTCAGTAGAAGTAAACTGTACATTCTTATTAATCAATATAGCTGTCCCACGTGTTTTGGTGTCAAATTTGGAATGAAAAATCTGACCAATCCATGGTCTAGAAAGCCTTATCTGATCCGCAGTACGTAAATGGGTTTCTTGTAGAAATGTAATGTCAGCTTTAAATTTCTTGATGTGGTCGAAAACCTTAGCTCGTTTAACAGTTCCATTTATACCTCCAACATTCCAGGAAAAGAACCTGACTGCATTTCCTCTTAAATTTGTGTCAGTCATAGTGTAGTGTTATAAGGGTGTGCAGATCTCTCAACAGTGCCATACCACAATGAGTAACGGTGCGAAACATTACATGTCAATGTAAAGGTCGATACAGGAGCCAAGCTAATACCATGAAAAAGAGAAAACATTAAATAAAAGACTAAATCAAAAACATTGCTGTTGGGCCCAGCCACGTTTTCCTCAAAGCCACCCACTCCCACCCCCCACCCCCCCCCCTTTCCAAACTCAAAAACCCCTGAAAAAACAAACTCAAAAGGACCCCTTCCGGTCCTGTGGAGGCCATTCAGGATAGACCACTATCTAACTACTTTCACCATAACCCACAAACATTAAACATTATATTATCCCTATATTAAGTGTATCCAGATTAAATAAATCAATGAGTTTAACCGAAATCCTATAGGCTTCATATAAGGAAGCCAAAAGCTTGATAGCAAGGAATAAATAATAAAATAAAGAGAAACCAAAACCACCCAACAGCAAAACCTGTCAGTCTGTCAATCAACGAGTTGAGACGAATTAAATCAAATCAAAGCCTCCTGCAAGGGAGATAAGTTTGTCACTTGTAACAAAATAAAGAAAGAAACTAAAAATACTGACAACAAAACTCGTCAGACTCGTTAATGAGTTGAGGCAAATTGAACCCGCCCGAAGGACAGACACAGGCATCAAATAATGATTGAGAACCATCAGGACAACCAGACAACAGGGCCAACGCACGATAGCAATAATATCAGCCCGATCAATAGCTCCAATAAACGCTCTATTCGTTCATAAGGTAATAAATAATAATATATAAAGATAAGTAGTGATTAAGTGTACTGATAACTTAATCTATCAGAGAACAAACAAAAGAAAAAGAAGAAGGGCGTTTCGTTATTAGGTTGAAAGCCGTCTGACCGACCGAGCCCACGCACCAGCAACCCCAAGTACAAATGGCATCAATTGTCTGCCAAAATTGCCAGTGATAGTATCATTAACCTGATATAAACGATAAAATTATACAAATAAATAAAAAAATTAAGAAAGATGAACACACACACACACATACCTTCGATAGAGTATACCTTGTAGATATATATATAAAAAAGATAAAACGAAATAGCAAAATATCGACACTATTACAGCATGCATGCCCAACCGAGTGCACACACAACAGGCCTAATTAGATTCAGTCAAACATTTTCAGTGAAGGTTTTAACATTGATCTATGCCGCCGCCCAGTGGAGACCAATTGGCATTGAAGAGCTAATGTAACGTGGGGGGGTATAATGACGTACACGTTTAAACAAATTAATGATGTTGTTCGTTGTGCCAGATCGGTCATGCATGCACGCCACAAAACCAATAGAAACAACACAATCACAAAGAAAGAGAACAAAAGGGAGGTTTGACCCTAGCTAACAGCATGATCACTGATAGAAAATAAAATAAATAAACAATATGGTAGGAGGTTCATAGGTGGGAAAATAATAATAATACACAACGATTGAGAAGATGATGTAAAATAAAAATAAAAATATCTATCAGTACAAAATATATACATATACATACATACATGCACAAGCACCCACACACACACACACACACACACAGTCACACACACACACACACAGAAGCGCAAGCATACACAAGGACACATGCATACATACTATATGACAACAATAATAAGAGTCTATGAAAGAAAAAGAGAGAACAAATACAATGAAATAAGGAGGCTAACAAATATAATGTCCATCAGAGGTGGGGTGCATGTATATGCGCGACCAGTCTACCAGAATACTCTCGATCTACTCACGTCATGACCCAATGTTCCGGCGCGTCCCGATAGTCCCAAACAAACGGCAGTGTTATTATGTGACTAATCATCAGATGCAGAGCCACCACGACCGGAGTCCTTTCTGTAGTTCTGGATGAAGCTTGTGGCCACCAGGGGGGAATGAAGCCACTTCTTCTCACCGCCCGGGAGGCTTATGCGTAGTCTTGCAGGGAATAATAGAGACGGACGGAGAACCATTTTGTAGAGAACAGCCATCTGGGTTTTGTATTCTCCGCGTTGCTGCAGCACGTCCGCTGTAAAATCCTCGTAGAATCTTATTTTGTGGCCGTTGTATTCCAAGGAGCCAGCTTTCGTGCCTCTCGCATTACCAGTTCCTTGAGTTGGAAATGATGGAAGCAAACGAGGACGGTGCGAGGCCTATCCTTGGAGCCGGGTGTAGCAGCACCGGTGCGATGAGCTCTGCACAGCTCAGGGGGTTTTGGCAACACATCCGCTCCCAGAACATCCATAAACATTTGAGAGAAAAAGGTTGTTGGACGTGTCCCCTCCCCCAACGATTCTGGTAGTCCCACGACGCGGACATTGGACCTCCTGCTATGTCCCTCTAGACTGGACAGCTTTGTCTTCATCCATTGGTTGTCCTGTAGTAGCTTAGCATTAGCCGCTTCAAGCTGCTCAAAACGTTGTGCAATCGTCTCGGCGTTAGTTTCAAGACTCCTTATGCTCTGACCTTGGTTGACCACAGTGGCTTTCATACTGTCTATTTTCTTCTCCAGGGTGGTAAACGCTGATTTAATGTCCCCCGCGAGTGCTTCTCTGTGTTGGTCTAGTAATGCAGCTATTTGGGCCATAGTCACAGGACCCGAACGGGCCGGAGCCGGCGTAGTAGTCATGGCGGCTGTGTTGTCGTCGTCACTCGCCGGCTTCTCACTCACGTTGGGGTGTTTGCTTCTCTTTTTCCCCGTTCCCGACATGTCGGCTATGTTAGAGGCTTCGATTTACTCACGAAAAAATAACTTGTGATGAGCGATATATAGGGCTAAAATAGGATAATAAACTGTGTTTGATGGGAGCGGTGAAACGTGCGTCTACTCCGACATCCTGCGCATGCGCTCTCCACAGTGTTGATTTTGACAGCAATTATTGATTTTGGTTTAGTCTCCGATAGTCTCTGATAAGACATTAGGTTTTAGTCATAGTCTCTGATAAGACAAGCAATTGAACATCACAGTATATGTTGCCAAACATCATCTTATGAATCAAGAAAATAAAATAGAAGATAAATGCTATACTAGCTGGATTACACACAGACTGAATATGAATGTTTAGTATTAGTTGACTAAATATCATAATATTTTAGTCGACTAAATGTTGATTGAATTGAATTTATTATGGCGGGCCTTGATGTCTTGATGTAGGCCTTGATGTAATGACTGATTTTACACTTGCTGAAAATAGCGCCTTGTAGATCTGCTATTTTCAGCACGCAGTTTAAAATGACTTGGATCTCTTGTCCACTACTCCCTTCCTTTTAGTCTAGTTTATTAGTCTACTAATATATTTAGTCTTATTCTTTGTCATATCCATAGTTTTCAAAGTTTTCGTTTAGTTTCCATTTAGTTTTCGTCAGTGAAAAAAAGGCAGTCGGCGAACATTTTTCGTCATCGTTTTTACTCGACGAAATCAACACTGGTCTGTCGTTGAAATATATCAACACTGGTCTGTCGTTGAAATATATCAACACTGGTCTGTCGTTGAAATATATCAACACTGGTCTGTCGTTGAAATATATCTGACCTGGTCTGCTCGGACCAGGCGGCCCTCACAGAGCTGACACTTGCCGTCCAGCTCGTCCCTCTTGGCCAGACAGTGGCGGTACTTGTCCTGCAGGGCGGCGACGCCCTCCTCCACCGTGGCCAGCTTGGCTTTGGCGTGCTCCACGATGCTCTGGCTCACCGCCAGCTCTTCCTGAGCCTCCCGGAGAGCTTGCTGTATGCACGCGCACACACACACACACACACACACACACACACACACACACACACACACACACACACACACACACACACAGGCCCGGATTTATTAACAATGGAACATAGTGGAGCTTAAGAAGCTCCACTATGTTCCATTGTTAATTAACAATGGAATAGCTTGCAGGGCCCTGTGCGAGACTTTCAAATAGGTACAGGTGTTGCTTCCGTCGAAACCGTATCCATAGCTCACATATAGGTTCATAGGTGTTTTGGTCGCCCAACAGTTTCTTAACCACTCGGTGGGAGGAGGCTCAAAAATAGTAGCCTGGCAATTTTTTTTTGCCAACGGCTGATTCAGTCTGGCTTATTAGCCAGGCTACAAAAATAGAGGGTATGCGCGTGACATCATCACCATAACCGGAAGTTATGCAGGAATGCCTACTGTGTGGCAAAAAAAACGACTTTCTGGCCTTGATAGGCCGTACATCCAAACAGAAAAGTCATATTTGATTGCATTAAATGATGCAATGTTAAATTCACTTTGTCACTCACTTTGCCACTCTATGGGAGCAGCCTTAATAACTCCATGGGAGCAGCCTCATAACTCTATGGGAGCCGCCTTATAACTATGGGAGCAGCCTTATAACTCTATAGGAGCAGCCTCATAACTCTATAGGAGCAGCCTCATAACTCTATAGGAGCAGCCTTATAACTCTATGGGAGCAGCCTTATAACTCTATAGGAGCAGCCTCATAACTCTATAGGAGCAGCCTTATAACTCTATGGGAGCAGCCTTATAACTCTATGGGAGCAGCCTTATAACTCTATGGGAGCAGCCTTATAACTCTATGGGAGCAGCCTTATAACTCTATGGGAGCAGCCTTATAACTCTATGGGAGCAGCCTTATAACTCTATGGGAGCATCCTTATAACTCTATGGGAGCAGCCTTATAACTCTATGGGAGCAGCCTTATAACTCTATGGGAGCAGCCTTATAGCTCTATGGGAGCAGCCTTATAACTCTATGGGAGCAGCCTTATAACTCTATGGGAGCAGCCTTATAGCTCTATGGGAGCAGCCTTATAACTCTATGGGAGCAGCCTTATAACTCTATGGGAGCAGCCTTATAACTCTATGGGAGCAGCCTTATAACTCTATGGGAGCAGCCTTATAACTCTATGGGAGCAGCCTTATAACTCTATGGGAGCAGCCTTATAACTCTATGGGAGCAGCCTTATAACTCTATGGGAGCATCCTTATAACTCTATGGGAGCAGCCTTATAGCTCTAGGCACGTGAAGTGTCGTTCTTGTTTGTCACGCGTGTGCATGGGGACTTTTGATTTGGTGTAGCTCCAGGGCTCTTGGAGGGGTTGATTCGGCACGCACGCACGCACGCACGCACGCACGCACGCACGAAAAACTACTATAAAAGAAAAACTAAGATTCAACGGCGCTCACATACACAGACACAGACACATTACACAGTGAACAAGGAAAGACTGCTTTCATCTTTTATGGCCCAGACATTATGGAACAAACTCCATGACTCTGAAACTGGATCTGTCTCTGTTGTGAACTTGTAATCGTGTTGTAACTCAGGTCATCCTTGCAAAAGAAAGCGAGCTCTCAAATGGTCCTCCCTGATTAAATATAAATAAATATAAGAAAAAAACACAGAAAATGTCTTGCGTGTATAAACAAGCGAGCAATGAAGGTTTACCCTTTTGGGCTCCACTGCCTTGGCTATGAAGTGGTACGTATGCATGGCGCGCACCCACTGGCACATGGAGGTACAGGCCTTGGACACCTTGGCGATGGATGGAGGCTGGAACTCCTCGTTGTCTATGTAGGGTTGAATTGATCTGATCACAGCATCGGGGATATTATCCTGCAGGAAGAAAACAGAGCACTGTTGTTATTGATCATTTACAAACCCTCTAGATATAAACCATTCTGACCTGAGATCAGATTCATACGAGGTTTCTACTGGACACACACTGGTCTGATTAACCCATTCTGACCTGAGATCAGATTCTATTTTCTATTTTCAGATTCTATCGTTCTTCGATTTTTCAAAAATAGCAGACCTACAAGCTCGTAGCGCGCCACTCGGTGGCGCGCTATGAGCTTGTAGATCTGCTATTTTTCAATAGCTAAAGCATAACATGATGCTGACACCAAAATGGGTTCCCGTTCAGAATGGGATAAAGAGCATCGCAGTCCCGCCCCCCCGACGAGTGGCCCGGAAGACAATTTCTTTAGATAAATACTTTCTGAAATGTCTATGGGAAAAATGAATTGGAAATTGTCTTCCGAGCCGCTCGTCGTCATGAAAGGGTGCAGGACTGCGACACTCTAGCGTTGTACTGTAGTTTACCAAATGTGCTGACGGTAAACTATACAAAACCAGACACTCTCCTATACTCTACACTCTGTATGAAACCAAGCCCCCAGAAAGGCTGGCCAAGCCGGCCAAGCTGGTTGAAGCCGCCAAGCCCACTGGTCAAAGCTGGAACTGCAGGCGGGGCCTGTGCATTTAGCACAAGTAAATCACGCACTGCTGGGGTTTAACGTTGAGCACTCGTTTGCACTTCCGCATTTGGGGAAGTGGAGCGTTCTTCCGGGTGCTTCAAAACGTCACTGAGCAACTTCCATCGAGATGAATAATAGCGGTCCGCACTCTATCCATTATAACTCTATGTATGAAACTCCCAAATATTTCACGTATATTCATCCAATTTGTTTTTACTGTAGTGTGGCAAAGAACACCCAAAAATAAGTTAAGATATGGATATGGTTTCAACCCGACAGCAACGATTATGCTAGATACCGTTAAAAAAAAATAAAAAAAATTCTTAGCAACATGTTGTAAAGGGGGTTGACTTTGATCTAGAAATCAGGAAAAGGTGGGGGTACTGAAGCCAAAGAAAATGTACGAGAACCACTGCCCGACCTTATCAAACTTGAACAGGCCCTCCAGGAACTTGGCAGGATCCTGCAGCAGGCCTTTGCCAGGCTCCCAGTAGTCGTCGACCTTGGCACCGGGCCTCTCTCCGGGCACCCTCTTGGGCTTGATGCCTTTCATGATGCACACGGCCTCGATGACCAGCCTCACCCCCTGGGGGGGGCGCTGCAGGGCTCGTATCTAAAGAAAACACAGACACACGCACACACGCACACAGACACAGACACAGACACACGCACACAGACACAGACACAGACACACGCACACAGACACAGACACAGACACACGCACACAGACACAGACACACGCACACAGACACAGACACAGACACACGCACACAGACACAGACACAGACACACGCACACAGACACAGACACACGCACACAGACACAGACACAGACACACGCACACAGACACATGCACGCACACACGCACACAGCCCGTCTGTGACGACCACTTTGATGCTGACTGACCGCCAAGTCGTGTTCTTTAACCCATTCTGACCTGAGATCAGATTCTAAAAAGGTCTTCTACATCCTGACAGTTTTCCGTTCTGACCCGAGATCAGATTCTAAAAAGGTCTTCTACATCCTGACAGTTTTCCATTCTGACCTGAGATCAGATTCTAAAAAGGTCTTCTACATCCTGACAGTTTTCCGTTCTGACCCGAGATCAGATTCTAAAAATGTCTTCTACATCCTGACAGTTTTCTGAAAAAGCCATGTTTCTATGTCAGTCGTTCTTCGATTTTTCAAAAATAGCAGACCTACATGCTCGTAGCGCGCCACTCGGTGGCGCGCTATGAGCTTGTAGATCTGCTATTTTTAAATAGCTAAAGCATAACGTAATGCTAACACCAAAAGGGGTTCCCGGTTAACAACCAACGTGAACACTGGCGTCCTTATTCTGGGCGTGTCATAACAGGCAAACATTCTGTGTTTAAAGAAAATGCAGATCTACAAGCTCAGTACGCTTCGCGACGTGGCTGTGAGCTCGTGGAGATTTGGAGTACATGGAACAACGGTTAGGTGGTTAACCCATTTAGACCTTTAGATCTAAAAGATGTCTTCTAAATCTGTTTCTACTGTGTGTTTCTATCAATTGTTCTCGCACTATTTCATGTCCAGGACCCCCACAAAACTATATGTAATTGGCCGCCGACCCCCATCTGAAAATATGTTGTTCCAGGGCCCCTTCCAGAAGCAAAGATTTGAGTTGAAAACGTTCGCTCTCAAAGAATACTATTCAAAGATTAACATTCAAAGATTTGCGCCACATTTTCACGATTTTTCAAAAATAGCAGACCTACAAGCTCGTAGCACGCCACTCGGTGCAGCACTACGAGCTTGTAGTTCTGCTATCTTTCAATAGCTAAAGCGTGACATAACGTTAAAACACCAAAAGGGGTTTCCCGGCGCCCTGATTGGGTTCACTTAATCAAAGCATGTCTAAACCTCTGACCTCGGTGATGTCGTTCTTGTTGAGGGATTTGAGGCTGGCCAGCGCGGCGTCCAGCGCCGGCAGAGCCTCGTCCAGGTCCTTCTGGGCGTCCTCGGCGATGGCCGCCGCGACGCCGGCCTTCTCCGAGGCCTTGGCCTCCTCGGCGCGCACCGCCGTGCGAGTCTCCTCTGCCACCGCCGTGTCCTCCTGGGGAGAAACAACATCCACGCACGCACGCACGCATGCACGGCGCGGCCAATTAAGACACATGCCGTCTCACATCATCAAGGCTGCATGGGGGGGGGGGGGGTTGTAATTTTTTGGGTTTTGGATTTTGTAACCCATTTTTCACCCCCGCCCATGTCAATTATCTAATGTGATCCTGGGCTCTACACATGACCCTCCACCAACCTGGGGAGAGCAACGGACTTGAACTCATGCTTCCTTCATGCCTGAGTGTCCAAGTTGCTCCTTTACACCTGACAGGGGGGAGTTTCCCTGGTTGGACGTAGCGCGTGGAAGGAACACGTTATTCCAACCAGTTCCTTTCCCCTCCATCAGGCGCCCCGGCTGGCCAGGGGGAGGCAGTTTAGAGACCAGGATTACTGCATGTTTTTTGTGAGGGTATACCTACCCTAGGGGACACGGGGAGAACATGCAAACTCCACACAGACAGGCCCTTTCGCCAACCCCGCCTTCGGGTATGGGCACTGATGACGCGGAGGAGGAAACACACGCAAACTTCCATCTTGGACAAACATTAAATTCCCATTGACAATGAACGGTATGAACAGTAGTATCACCCCCTGAGTACGTTTAAAATGAGTAGAAAGTCAAAGATGGAGTGCCGTGATTTTTTTTTTTTTTTTAAGGAGGAAGATCTCAACAGCATTTGCTAAAGTCGTGTAATCTCCTTTGGAGGCCGGGTGGAACTCCGTATATGGGCAAAGACCAACAACGCCCCACCTGAGGTCATCCAATAATAGGCAGGCCGTGAAGCCAGCAGTCTGTACCATGTCACAATGACTCCATATTCGGGCATGCGTCACATGGCTTCAGTCCAGTCTAGCTAGACATTTAAATACCTAATAAAGATGTGCAGTACACGTGGGAGCGCAGGTGGCTCAGCTGGGAGTGCTAAGTGCCGCCACAGACTGAGAGATGTCTGGTTCAAGCCCCACCCTTGACTGTCTGCCAGGGTAGGCATGGCTCTGGCCGCACCGCCCTAGGTGTGGGTGCGGCCCGCGCCGCCAGCGGTCGGACCGTCACTGTGCGGTTGGACCGTCTCGGACCGCCACTGGCACGCGGAAATCATTCCCCGTGCCAGTGACGGTCCGAGTTTGGGTGTCCATTGGCGCCCCGCCCCTCCTACGCCCTGACCCCAGGTCAGCCACCCGTGCACCCACATTTTATTTACCAGTTACATTACAAGTTAAAAAAAAAGACCAGAATTAAAAATGCACTTAACCCATTCTGACCTGAGATCAGATTCTAAAAAATATCTTCTACATCCTGACGGTTTTCTGAAAAAGCCGTGTTTCTATGTCAGTCGCTCTTCGATTTTTCAAAAATAGCAGACCTACAAGCTTGTAGCGCGCCACTCGGTGGCGCGCTACGAGCTTGTAGATCTGCTGTTTTTCAATAGCTAAAGCATAACGTAATGCTCACACCAAAACGGGTTCCCGGCCCAAAATGTGTTTTAAGTATAGTATAAAATGGGATTTTTAATGTTTGTCTAGAGCACTTATGACGAAAATCGTTTGCCAGCCAAGTCTATGGACTTAAATGTTTGTTTAGGGCAGTAAATGTCAACGTGCCACCGAGTGGCGCGCTACGAGCTTGTAGTTCTGCTATTTTTTGAAAAATCGAAGAACGACTGACATTTTTATAATCTGATCTCAGGTCAGAATGGGTTCATCAGACCAGTGGAAAACCTCGTATGAATCTGTGGCGCGCTACGAGCTTGTAGTTCTGCTATATTTTTTTTTATCGAAGAACGACTGACATTTTTAGAATCTGATCTCAGGTCAGAATGGGTTCATCAGACCAGTGGAAAACCTCGTATGAATCTGATCTCAGGTCAGAATGGGTTAACTAAGGTCATGTACGGCACATGTCCCAGCATCTTACCGTGATCTTCTCCATGGTGAGCACGGTGTCTTTGGCCGCTTCCTCCAGCATGGGCCTCATGGTCTCCAGCTCCTCTTGCATCTTACTCACGTCCTCTGCTGTGCTGAGGAGCTACATATGCATGCAGGAACACAATAGAGCGCTCATTAGCCCATTCTGACCTGAGATCAGATTCATACGAGGTTTCCGCCGGACACACACTGGTCTGATGAACCCATTCTGACCTGAGATCAGATTCTAAAAATGTCAGTCGCTCTTCGATTTTTAAAAAATAGCAGACCTACAAGCTCGTATCGCGCCACTCGGTGGCGCGATATGAGCTTGTAGATCTGCTATTTTTAAATAGCTAAAGCATAACATGATGCTGACACCAAAATGGGTGCCCGGTCAGAATGGGTTAGACACCACGTTGGTCACACAACATCTACGCGCATACAGGAACACAATAGAGCGCTCATTAGCCCTCTAAGACCCAGCGTTGCTTTTTAGCAACAATTTTATTTTATTTAATTACTAAATTATTATTATTATTTTCTGTTCTTTTTTCACCTAAAGGTCATCAGTGATGTTCATTGCAATGCCATTGGTCATGATATTTGCATATAAATACCCCCCACAGAGGCTGAAATTCACACAAATAAAAAATGTCTGATTTTTTTTTAGCCTAAGACTTTACCCTAATAAAAGTAGGTAAAATAATTGTAATATATGTTTTTTTGTGATCATTAGAATGTCTATAACATGTTTTATTAATTATTGTGAAAGATATCCCCAAAATGTAAAATATTAATGTCCCCAAAATGTAAAATATTAATGTATTATATTATTATATCATTATTATAAATTTTTCATCAAACTTTATTTTTTTTAACATATTTTTTTAGTCTTAGTCCTAGTAGTACAAAGTAGTAGTAAGGTTGAAATCTATTTTTTGCAAGTAGAAATTAATGCGGGTGTTCGAGGGTTAGACACCACGTTGGTCACACAACATCTACACGCATACAGGAACACAATAGAGCGCTGCTTAGCCTTTCACTCAGGGGCGCAATAGGCTAGGGGACGGAGGGGTTTCGTCCCCTGCCAGCGTCACATTGGTCCCCCCCAGATGAGTTAGGGGGTCCCCCCTGGCTGGGGGGGTCCCCCCCTGTATCCCCCCTGGCTCCAAAGTTATCTTAGGAGTAATACTTTTGAAATCCTGCGTTCATAAACGCGATATATTTTGAACAATATATTTGATCCACCCCTGTTTAAATCCCAAAATGGTTTGTCCCGTTCTACTGTTGTCGGAAGTTTGGGAGTTGTTACACCGCCATCAGTGACCCAATGTGCTTTGCACTCTGTAATGATTCTAATAATACAGGAACAGGATTCAATAGGACACCACTTTTGATGTCACGCACCACTTCGGTCAGACGATCAGTAGATAGATGAATGGATTTACTTTATCCTTTTCATGTCAAGGACCCCCAAATGGACACGTATTAGCCTGCGGACCCCCCCCATTTGAAGAGAAGAGAAGGACCCCCATAAGAGAAGATTTATAGTTTTATACAGCTCGGACGGACCCTATTGTAATGCCATGTCTAGCGGTGGGAAGGGACACCACTGAGAGCGTCCACATGACATGCCACAAACTATCATGTAGTTGTACCTCTGGGGGTCCCCGGACCCCACTTTGGGAATTATATTATTATTTTGGGGGATTTGGGTAAAGGAGGAGATCGACGCCGGCGGGTCACGCCGCTATTAAACTGTCAACATGCAGGTAAGGCGCTGCAGGTTTTTCTTTCCTCCCGAGTTGCATGGGTTTAACACTAACTATATATGTTGATGTTAAAACATCCTCTCCTGAAAACTTCCCAGGTGTTGTACATTTTATATAGGATAGGCTAACTTACAGATCAGATGGTCAGTGAGTTTTGACCTGTTTGAGGCGCTGCTGATAATGTGGTTAAACTTTTACGTTTTGAGATAAATTGGAGAGGAGGAGGAATCACAGCCAGGTATTTCATAATAATAATAATAACTGTGCCAAAACGCAGTTTTGTATGTACATTGAGTCACTGGAACAACCTCTCTGTAGGACCCCAAACCCTAACCATAACCCCACGTTTTTGTGGAGGAGGAATCACAGCCAGGTAATTCATAATAATAATAATAATAACTGTGCCAAAACGCAGTTTTGTATGTACATTGAGTCACTGGAACAACCTCTCTGTAGGACCCCAAACCCTAACCATAACCCCACGTTTTTGTGGAGGAGGAATCACAGCCAGGTAATTCATAATAATAATAATAATAACTGTGCCAAAACGCAGTTTTGTATGTACATTGAGTCACTGGAACAACCTCTCTGTAGGACCCCAAACCCTAACCATAACCCCACGTTTTTGTGGAGGAGGAATCACAGGCAGGTAATTCATAATAATAATAATAATAACTGTGCCAAAACGCAGTTTTGTATGTACATTGAGTCACTGGAACAACCTCTCTGTAGGACCCCAAACCCTAACCATAACCCCACGTTTTTGTGGAGGAGGAATCACAGGCAGGTAATTAATAATAATAATAATAATAACTGTGCCAAAACGCAGTTTTGTATGTACATTGAGTCACTGGAACAACCTCTCTGTAGGACCCCAAACCCTAACCATAACCCCACGTTTTTGTGGAGGAGGAATCACAGGCAGGTAATTCATAATAATAATAATAATAACTGTGCCAAAACGCAGTTTTGTATGTACATTGAGTCACTGGAACAACCTCTCTGTAGGACCCCAAACCCTAACCATAACCCCACGTTTTTGTGGAGGAGGAATCACAGGCAGGTAATTCATAATAATAATAATAATAACTGTGCCAAAACGCAGTTTTGTATGTACATTGAGTCACTGGAACAACCTCTCTGTAGGACCCCAAACCCTAACCATAACCCCACGTTTTTGTGGTTAGACCCCCCCATCCCCCCCTCCCCTAGGGTGGTGGGGGGGACGGGGGGGACGGATTTTTCGGCGGCGCCGCTTTGCTATTTGTCCCCCCCTAGCGTTCGGTCCGTGTTGCGCCTCTGCTTTCACTGCGGCCGGGTCACACTGTCCAACGTGATCACCTATATACGTGCACTACTGATTCACGTAATCACATTCGGCAAAGAAATTAGCAGCTTTGCCAGCTTGTAGATCAGCCAGAATGGCAATATGGATGGAGATAGTTACAACTAACCCATGGCGGGTTAAAGATCTTCGTGTGAGGTTAGGGTTAGGTTAGGGTTTTGGGTAGGACTAATAGTACGTCGGTCCACTCCAAACACATGCACAAGAGGGTGCTATCAAGTCCCTAAAGCCAGAACAGGGTCTATGCAGAACACTGTATAGACTAGAGCCATGGCTGAGTGGAACAAACTGCCAGACATGATTACAAAAGAAAAAACTAAATCAAGTTTCAAGAGACAATTGAAGAGGCATCTTGAAACCCAATAACTGTAGGGCGCTCGAACGCGCACGGACACACACACACACACACACACACACACACGTCATGATCATGATTAGGATAATATTTTCAATTTATCTTA
The DNA here is from genome assembly GCF_964188405.1 of Protomyctophum parallelum. Classification (NCBI taxonomy): domain Eukaryota; kingdom Metazoa; phylum Chordata; class Actinopteri; order Myctophiformes; family Myctophidae; genus Protomyctophum; species Protomyctophum parallelum. The sequence goes on along the minus strand of NC_139718.1, from coordinate 43,777,160 downwards.
TTTATATATCATTGTCCTGTAATGACATTTATGTCGAATGTCATGTTTTTATGTTCTGTGTGGACCCCAGGAAGATTAGCTGCTGCTATGCACCAGCTAATGGGGATCCTAATAAAACTCTAAAACATGCACGACAGACCAGACCAGACCACACCAGAACAGACTTCCTTCCAGACGGATAAATGAACGTGCGATGACGGTGGGATATGGGTTAAAGGAGAATTCCATGCTAGAATGCTTTCTTACCTTTCTTAGTAGTTGTTACGTCCCCACCAAAGATGTCCAGGTGTTTTTTTGTGCAAAAGCTCCTTATTGGCTATTTCCCCTACCATAGGCGCTCAATGAATTGCATTGAATTGAATGGGAATTGAATGGGGCTATGGGGTGTTGTGCTAATTTGCTTATTTCCATCGAAATAAGTAGTAAACTGTGCCGCTTGGGATATTATTTACATTATGAAGAGAGGATATATACAAAATAATTATAATTTTGAGCGATGGGAATAAGCTAATTAGCACAACACCCCATAGCCCCATTCAATTCCCATTCAATTCAATGCAATTAATTTAGGGCTTATGGTAGGGAAATAGCCAATAAGGAGCTTTTGCACAAAATAACACCTGGACCTCTTTGGTGGGGACGTAACAACTACAAATAAAGGTAAGAAAGCCTTCTAGCATGGAATTCTCCTTTAAACATCTACAAAGTTGTCCACAAACACTTGCAGAAGGAACACACAAAAGCCATCACGATCGACCATCTCTGTATGGGGGGTTTTTCCCCTGCTATCCGGGCGACTAACCTTGTCCAGGCCGGTCTTCGTGCGCTGGCGGGCGCCGTGGAGCTCCTGCTTCTTCCGGCCGATGAGAGCGGAGAAGATGCTGAGCAGCCCCAGGTAGCTCTTGGGCGTGACGTAGTTGTGACGAGACACCTGGGCCAGATACTGCTCACACTTCCTGGACACCATCTGGTGGATCTCCACGCACATCGAGGTCTGTCGAGGTGAGGGGGAGAAGAGGAGAGGTCACACAGAGAGGTCACAAAGAGAGGTCTGGTGAGGTGAGGGGGAGAACGCGTTCAGGAGAGAGGTCACACAACACACATTTCCTTAGTGGAACCACTTAGCTAACCCATCAGGCTTAATATACAGATCTACAAGCTCGTAGCGCAGCACTCGGCTATGAGCTTGTATAGATCTGCTATTTCTCAATAGCTAAAGTATAACATAATGCTTAAAACACCAAAAGGGGTTCCCGTCCTCATGAATTGAGTGCGCAAAACCATATACCATACGTGATTGCACACACGAATGATTTATTGTGCTAGATGAGAGCGTAGCATACGGCAGCCGAAAGGCGAACGGGACAAAAACAAAATAGGAAAAATTCAGAGTATTCTTATCTCGCCCCGTATATCATTGAGGATGCGCTAGGACGTCCTCAGACGTTCTTTGTACAGCTCGGTTCGAATCCCTAAGACGTTCCCATACGTTTGATGTACAGATTGTGTTAACCCATTCTGACCGGGCACCCATTTTGGTGTTAGCATCATGTTATGCTTTAGCTATTGAAAAATAGCATATCTACAAGCTCATATCGCGCCACCGAGTGGCGCGATACGAGCTTGTAGGTCTGCTATTTTTGAAAAATCGAAGAACGACTGACATTTTTTTAATCTGATCTCAGGTCAGAATGGGTTAATAATGAAACTGTCAGGATGTAATAGACATTTTTTTAATCTGATCTCAGGTCAGAATGGGTTAACGTTCCAATTTTGGAGCTCTGGCTCATGGACCATAAGAATTGGTTCTGAACTGAACCGGGTTCCCAAAACGGTGGAAAAGGGGCCTCGGTGCACAACGTCCCCCGGCGGTCAGGACACACACATGCACATAAAGACACACACTCCTCACCAGTCCCTCCATGGCGGTGCCGCTGCAGGCTTCCAGCCCAGGCAGCTCGTGGAGGACGGCGGAGGCCACAGACTGCAGAGCCTCCTCGGGCCAGGCGCTGAACCAGTCTATGGTACAGCACGTCACCAGGGAGGGGAACTGTCTGAGACGCGCACGGAACACCTCTCCCATGGGACTGGGGGAGAAGAACAGGGACATGGGGGGGGGGGAGGAGGAAGAGTGAGACGGAAGGGAGGATTCCTCATCCCGAGGCGAGCTGCCGCGGTGCCGCTATATGGATGTCGTTATGTGATTCTTCCACTCGTTGATGGATATAATGACATCTGACCTGAGATCAGATTCTAAGAATGTCTTCACGGTGACAGTTTTCTGAAAAAGCTATGTTTCTATGTCAGTCGTTCTTTCGATTTTTCAAAAATAGCAGACCTACAAGCTCGTAGCGTGCCACTCGGTGGCGCGCTATGAGCTTGTAGATCTGCTATTTTTCAATAGCTAAAGCATGACATAATGCAAACAACCAAAAGGGGTTCCCGCCCAAAATGGGTTAAGGTTAAGAAAACAGTGAATCTGGAATTCTACAGCAGGGGAGGGCAACTTTGACGATGGAGAGGGGCCACTATAGTTCCAGACTCACTCCAGAGGGCCACCTTGCATAATATGGTATCCTGTCAAAAATAGCAGATCTAGACACGTTTTGAGCCTGTAGATCTGCTATTGTTGTTATGAATTGAAATCCAGATTTTTTTGTTTTTCTTTTTTTTTGCTATTTCTTTATTGGAATCCATAATTTCAAATGCATTTAGTTATAGGATGTATTATAGTTATATTGGACATAAAAAAAATTGTACTAGTCCTTCAGCTACTAATACAGACTGAAGTGCTTAAAGCGGGTCATGTTTGGCATTGTAACAGTTGAAATAAATAATATATATCAATATTCGGATATTAACCTGCCGGGGCCACATTATGAAACTCACTCAAGTGAAACTCTGAGGCCGACGCATGTTGGCTTCAGAGTTGCCCTATGTATGTTCTTACTATTTAAGCAAGAACAAAAAAGCATGGGAATACATCACATAAAAAGCATTTATCATGAAACATGCGTAAGCTACGAACGTAACAGTGGAATATCTATATAATGAAGCTATACATATATACTATGCTATGCTATATACGTACTATGACGTGCTATGACTACATGCAATTATAGTGCTGTCTACATAACATGCTAGCCACGGGGAACGCCTCACCTCATGCAGAGCACGGTGTGGATGTTCCTGCGGACCCTCCGGACGTACTGGGCCATGAGGTTGGCTGCGGTGGGCTGCAGGCCCAGCTCCTGCACCAGCGGCTCCATGGCGCTCAGGATGCGCTCCTGCTCGTCGCACGTATACAGGCCCGGAACGTCGCCCGAGTTCAGGATGCTGTTCACGTCCTCCAGGAAAGACTCGCTCTTGATCTGGAGCGACGGCGTGGACACACGGACGCGACGCGTGACAAAGGTCAAAGTCATACGATTTGTCACACACTGTTACCGCAGTGAAATTTGTTCTCCGCATTTGACCCATCTCTTGGGGCGGTGAGCCGCAGCCTAAGGAGCGGTGAGCTGCAGCCGTGCCGCGCTCGGGAATCATTTGATTAGTTGATTTGACCCCCCAATCAAACCCTTTGATGCAGAGTGCCAAGCAGGGAGGTCCCATTTTTACAGTCTTTGGTATGACCCGGCCGGGGATCGAACCCCGACCTCCCAGTTTCAGGGCGGACACTCTAACCACAAGGCCACTGTCTGGTACGATACGAACAAAGCTGTGGCAACGGACTGTTGAATTTTTGGTTGCATATTTTGATTTAGTATTTTGAATAACATTTATTTTAGTTTTACTATTCATCTCAAAGGTTTTAGTTTTAGTCTAGTTTCAGTCGACTAAATGTCATAAGATTTTAGTTGACGAATATGTATTTTGGCAGGCCTTGATGGCGTCGTAATGACTGATGTTACATGTGGTTGCATGCTAGAAAATAGCCTATCTACAAGCTCACAATGTGTTGCACTGCGACGCGTTGTGAGCTTGTAGATCAGAGTGCGAAACAAAAAAATTACTTTTCTCTCTATTTCTACTGGATCTCTTCTCCACTAGTCCCTCCCTAACATTTCACTCTAGTTTTTATTTGTTGATGAAATTGTCAATGTAGTCTTAGTTTTAGCAATGTCCCGTCCAAATAAACAAATAAAGTAAGGCACAGTAGTTTTAAATTAACACCGGCTGGACAACAGGTCTTAGGGTATCTTTACGAGTGGAGAAAAGGAGGCACTGGAGCAACTCAGACAGTTTAAGCCCTTATTTTATTATCAGGTATTATCAAGTAAAAAAGCGACAACGTTTCGATGTTTCAGTTACCCTGACAATAAAATAAGGGCTTAAACTGTCTGAGTTGCTCCAGTGCCCCCTGTTCTCCTGTAACCTGTCCTGCCTCTGAGATGCACCAGACTGGCCTGCCATAGCAGGCTAGAGGCGCGCTCGGAACTCCCTTCTATATCTTTACGAGTGGATTGCAGTCTAACGGAGGACTTTACCTGCGTGTCTACAAAGAGGAAGGTGATCTTCTGGTTGTGCAGGCCAGCCTTCAGCATGATGCTCTTGATGTCCTCCCTCCACTCCGAGTGGCCGTAGCTTTTAGACAGCTCGATCTGGAAGCACTCGTAGTCTGACCTAATAATGTGGCAGGACGGACAGAGGCACTGTGAAGGCTGCCTGGAAACAGCATTCATAAAGCAAGCGTATAAAAGTGCTGCAGTGAACCATAACTTTTCCATAACCGCATGAGCACCAAAATGTTTGTTTTTTTTCATTATGGATTACCACATTAACCATGTTATTAAAGGTATATTCAGTGATTTCACTCAAAAAACCTTAGGTTTCGTTTTTGGCTGTGGGACCCAGCCTTTCGTCCAATCAGGATAGAGAGTCAAAAACGAAACCTAAGGTTTTTTGACCCCCAGGGGTTAACTGGGGACAGGGAGGAACTCCTTATATGGCCAGCACACTCTATAGGGAGGATTATCACAACAAAACAAAAAAATAAGTGATATTTGAATTAAGTGAAATCACTGAATATACCTTTAACCATTATAACTGAATATGCGGCAACAATAACCAAAATATGGTTTAAGTGGTTAGAAACAAAATAATTTAATTCTATAATTTTCTAACAATGTAGGTATGACTTATCGTGCAATAAATGCACCGAATCTCTTTATGTATGTACGTAATCCGCGTATCTCAAGAACCGCTCAACCGGCCGACTTAAAATTCGCCATACAAACCGCCCGACTATACATGTATATGGCCCTAAAAACAGACGGCTACCGCGGGTATACTCTGACGCAGTGTTTCTATTTTAGTTTAGTTAACTTCATTTAGTTTTAGTCACATTTTAGTCACCTGGAATGTCTTAGTGTTAGTCTAGTTTTAGTCGACTAAATCTACAGTTGATTTAGTCGACTAAAATGTATTTTGGCGGGTCTTGATGCCGTCGTAATGAGTGTTTTTACACTTGCCGATCTACAAGCTCACAACACGTCGCGTTGCGACGCGTTGTGAGCTTGTAGATCAGCTATTTTCAGCATGCAACCAAGTGTAAAATTACTTATTACTGGATCTCTTGTCCACTAGTCCCTTCCTAACATTTTAGTCTCGTTTTTATTTGTCGACGAAATTGTCAGCATATTTAGTCTTAGTTTTAGTCATCGTAGCTTCGTTTTCATTTAGTTTCCATTTGTTTTTGTCAGTGAAAATAGGTAGTCGACGAACATTGTTCGTCTTAGTTTTAGTCGACGAAAACAACACTTCACTCTGACGGGTGCAATGAAACCAAAGGAATGTCTCACATGTACGAGGCCAGCTTGGTGAGGGACTGGCGCCCGCTGCCGCCCACTCCCAGCAGCAGGGCGTTGCCCAGCGGCTGGCGCAGGATGCGGCTGATGCGGCACACGTGCTGGATGGCGTCCGTGAAGAGCACCAGCTTCATCTTGGCTTCGTCGCTGACCTGGTTGTAGTCCTCCATGTATTCCTCCATCACTCTGACCAGCTACGCAGAGTACATCATTTACAATTGACAATTTAGGCATTTAGCAGACGCTCTTGATCCAGAGCGACTTACATTTAAGCAAAAACAAAAGCATGTCATACATCACATATATAAAAAGTAGTTATCATGAATCGTGTATAAACGAAGAATGTAATAGTAGAGTATCTATGTCAACTATACATACTATACTATATTATATATCATACAATATACATACATACTTTAAAGTGCTATGACTACATAAGATGCAATTCTAGTGCTGTCTACGTAACGAGCTAGAAGTCTGTCTAAAATACTATCTAAGTCGACATAAAATGCTATCTAA
>NC_139718.1:43668334-43765834 GCF_964188405.1 Protomyctophum parallelum | reverse complement strand
AAACATGACCCGCTTTAATTACTTCAGTCTAAATTAGTAGCTGATCTACAAGCTCAAAATGCGTCGCACTGCGACCCCTTTTGAGCTTGTAGATATGCTGTTTTCAGCATGCAACCAAGTGAAAAAAGGCAACTGGATCTCTTGTCCACTAGTCCCTTCCTGACATTTTAGTTTAGTTTTTATTTGTTGACGAAATTGTCAATATATTTAATCTTAGTTTGAATCATCATAGCTTATGTAGTTTTCATTTCCATTTAGTTTCCGTCAGTGAAAAATAGCTAGTCGACGGAAAAAAAATTCGCCACAGTATTAGTCGACGCAGTCATCACGGCCTCTCTCACCGATGTGTTTCCTGTCGTACCATCCTCCGTGGTCCATCCACTGGCGCAGCAACTCGATGGGAGGCTGCGCTCCATAGGTCTCCAACATGGGCATGTTCACGTCATCTATGAAGAAGATCAACTTCTTTCCCAGAGGAGGCCCAAACACACCCTTACGCCTGGAACAAACGCATAAGTACTGTACAGTATGTGTGTGACGTGTGTCATTAGTCGAGATACAACTATTATAACTAACTAATTTATTATTAACTAACTAAACTATTATTTAAAGCAGCTGTGTGTGTGTGTGTGTGTGTGTGTGTGGCCCCTTTTCCACCAAAATAATTTGGTTCTAGAACTGGTTTCGTGACTTTTTTTATGGTGGTTATTATCAAAAACATTACCGTCCAAAGGGCTGTCATGGGGGTTAATCCGTCCGTGTTTGTGTGTGTGTGTGTGTGTGTGTGTGTGTGTGTGTGTGTGTGTGTGTGTGTGTGTGTGTGTGTGTGTGCGTATGCACAATGTCCAATGACTGAAAACACTCTATCATCACCAAATCACAAGACCATGAAGTCCATGAAACTTCATTGTAGAGTTTTAACTCAATATCTGACAAGCTGACCCGGACCGCTAGGCGCTACCTAGGCTCCAATGTAGACTGACAACAATACACGGGTTCGAGTCCCGATCCCGACGGCCGTTGCTGCGTGTACGTACACCCCATCTCTCTCTCCCCATCTCTCTCTCTACTTACTGTATACTATCAATAAAAGCATAAAAAGCCCCAACAATGATCCGTTTGGCTGCCAGCATTAATTAAAGAATGATTACTATATGCCAGGATATCCCCCACGTTCAACCCTTATTTTGAAGATCCAAAACACCACGACCGGAACTGGATGTTGACTGAATGGTGTGTGTGTGTGTTGTCGGATTAGGTATTGATCTCTCACTAGCTGATGAGAAGTTCAGGCTGGCGCCATTACAGCGATCACTATGCTCTGTGCAATAAGCGTTGTTTTGACCAGAAATGTTGCCTGGGATGGGAAATTGGAGATAAAAGCGACTGAAAGCGTGTGTGTACGCGAGCATATGGGTGCACGCGTAAATAAAGATAGCGCAGTCCAGTGTTATGGCTAACAAGAGATAGCCATCCGAAGCTAATGTGAGTAGCCTTTCGACTAGATCGGATCAAAACATCTATACAACTGAATTAACGTAACTTAAGTTTATTGGCGCTTGCCGAGACTAACAGGTTACGTTTTTCGGCGTGGATTGTGTTAATTGACATGTTGTTATTTGATGGTAAAACCACGCAGCTCAACTATGCACACCTCTAGGCTGGTCTTGCCGTACTGTTGACCGAGTCCAAATAATTTTGTTGTACACTAGATTCTGTTCAATCAGGTGGAGACCCTTCATATCGTTCCTATATACTGTTACCTTTTGTTCAGCTTGCTGTCGATGTAATCCTGAGTCTGGTTGGCGGAGGTGTGCGCTGAGAACATGAGGAAGTGTGAGATGTATTCAGCAGGCGTGTTGTTCAGCAGATGGTCTGAGATGGTCAGCGTCTTCCCAGTGCCAGTCGGTCCAACACACAACACCTGGCACACACACACACACACACACAAAAGTGTTGTTTTTTATTTTAGTTTTAGTCATAGTCTTTTGAATAGTTCTCATTTAGTTTAGATCTCTTGTCCACTAGTCCCTTCCAAACATTTTAGTCTAGTTTTTATTTCTTGACGAAATTGTCAATATATTTAATCTTAGTTTTAGTCATCATAGCTTAGTTTTCATTTAGTTTCCATTTAGTTTTCGTCTGTGAAAAAAGGTAGTCGACGAACATTTTTCGTCATCGTATTAGTCTACGAAATCACACACTGCACAGAAGGCAGTGGTTCCCAAAGTGGGGTCCGGGGCGGGGACAATTGTTATTCAGTACTCACAGGTTTCGTATTGGACAACAGCATGTCCATGAGGAAGGACATTCTGACCGTGTCTGGGGTTGGCACGACGATGTCAGCGTAATCCATTTCTGGGGTGATTATCACACTTTTGGCGTACTTCATCCAACTGACCCACTGAACCTATAGAACACAGAGACAATCAAACTGTTACTGTACATCCAGGGACGGATTAACACCTCTGAAGGCCCCTGGGCACTGAAGCTCGAAGGGCCCCCCCCCCTTCACATGCACACGTAAGTCTTGGGCCGTTTTTATGCCGTTATATTGGCCTATTTCCGGTCGCCTACCCCCCGCAGAGTGACAGCCAATCTAGCGCATTGTTGCTGCTTTACACACAATTGCACTTTTCAGCTGCCTTCTCACCAACAATAAAACACTAATCTTTTTAGACACCATTTATTTCATTCGGATTAGCAGGGAAAATGTCTGTGGAGCAAAACAAAAAGAAGATTATTTCTTTCTTTTTTTGGGGGCACGTGCCCAAAGTGCCCATATGGTAGATCCATCCCTGGTTACATCCATCCATCCTTCTTACACCGGTTGATCGTTAAAACTAATTTGTTGCGTCATAATATCTGCGTGTAAATGTTCAGCATTATTATCTGCTTACTTTCCCCCCCTTGTCTTCCTCATCTTCATCCTCCGTCAGGTTACTGATCCCAGAATCATCAAGCCTGTAGTCATAAACCAGACCTTGCTCTGGAAAACACAGCTTGATCTGCAGGAAAGATATACATTTAGTATGAACACAATATACTATTGCAAAGCTAGGCATAAAACATATGCTCAGTTACACACAGAACTTAACAGTAACGCCTCATTTCCACTGAGCTCTGTGTGATGTTCTGATGTCTTTATGTAATAGTAATTGCCCGAGTTTATTCCAGATACACTTTTTTATTCTGCATAAACCTTTTAAGCCCTATATGACTTCTATGTGTGTTCTGTGATACATCATCATCATACTGCTCGAGGGAAAGTGAAACCACACTTGCAATTTTCTAGTTCCGCTTGTTCCTGCGGAATTATACCTTTCAGTCCATTTGTATGTTGAAAAACATGACCCTTTCTATGGATTTTGGAGAGACTGTATGCATTGTGTGCCAGGAAACAGTTGTCAATGTTAACATATTTCATTTATAGAGTGCTTTTCAGGATACTCAATTACACTTGAATTACAAACACGGTTTTGATTCATCTGTAAATAACACTTGGAAATATTGCATCTATGAAACAAAATGACGTATAATCATAAATCACACTAGGCCTGCCCTCGATTAGTTGACAAACCGATGGGAGTGTTGAGCCCAAACCACACCGGTAGGGACTCCTTGGGACAAAACCGTTTATGTGGTTGACCTTAAAAACGTTGATGTTTTTTTTGTTGTTGCATGATTTGACTAATTTGTTACATTAATCAACAAATCGTTAATATGTAATAAACGATAGGCATTAATAAGCTACAAGCTTCAGCCTATACATTTTTGATCAGATGTGTCTCACTGAACAAAGATCGGATTAAGCCATTCGTTCATTTTAAGCATGCAATCCTCAAAGCAGTGACCCTGAGTTGGCGGTCTAACCTTCTCCGCTGTCATTTTGTCACGGAGCCAGGCGCTGAAGCGCTGGCGGCTGGCGGCGTCCCCCGTGGCCCCCACACTCCACACCAGGGAGAAGATGAACCAGGGTTCCAGCAGCTCCTCCAGGCGTTTCACCTTGTCTTCTGGGGGACGTGGTCTGTCCACCTAAACACAACACAACACGTTGTTTAGAGCAATGGTGGTTCCCCCAAACCATGAGTCATTTCTGGTCGAAACCCAAAATAAGAGAGATTATGGACGTTTGCCCCGGGGACCCAATACTGGTGGGAATAGCAGATCTACCAAGTGCACAATGTGTTGCTTCACACAGCATTGCAAGCTTGTAGATCGGTTATTTTCACTATACTTCTAGAATCTCACAGGTGCTTGAGCAGGGTAAAACGCATTATTCACGGTGTACTTTAATGTGGGAGATTTGTAAGTTGCAGACACACCTCTCTGTGGACAAAGGGGCTGAAGAAGCAGTCCATTAGTTTCAGCAGACTGAAGGTCAGGTTACTGTCCATAGAGGTGATGACCTCCTTCACGGACTCACGCACAAACGTGATGGAAGCCTGAGCAAAGAGAAGAAAACGGAAAAAGGCCCCGACACAAGATATCGAACATAAATGTCTTTTACACAAAAAATGTGTGTAGTAGCCAAATATTTGACCACTTTTTTCCACTTTTCTCCCAATTGAGTCATTATGCCAATTAACCAATGCCACACATTTATTTTTATCTTACATTTTTATCCCATGATTTGAATAGACGATCTACAAGCTCACAACACGTCGCGCTGCAACGTGTTGCTTGTAGCTTGTACTGTGGATCGGCTATTTCCAGTACAAGAGATGCTTCTATGGAAGACATACAGTACTGCTGCTGCTGTGGAATCCCAAAGACTGAATCGAATGAATTCCGTCGTGGCGACCGAGGACTTCAATCCATGAGCTGTGTCATTCTTACCTGTAGGAAGGTGCTGAAGAGGGAGTTGAGCTGCTCGGTGTGTCGCTTCAGGGTCTCGGGCAGCGTTTTCAGCCAGCACTCTGTGAAGGCCGCGAGGCCCAGAATACTGGGCTCCAGGTACACCATTCCACAGCGAGAGACGGTCGCTGGGGACGCCACCGCCAAGTCCTGCACCTCGAACATCATGGTCATCGACTGCGGGGAGGTTTCGCAATGTTTTGAGACTTGACAGAGAACGACAATGACACTAATAGCAATCCCATAACGTTGTACACTTCAAATCGAATCCTGTGGCTCCTGGGATCTGCAGACAGTCAGACAAATTGATGATATGTGACCTCCAAATATGGGCACGGTGTCAGCCCAATCAGAGCCCCATTGACTTTTTTTACTTTTTTAAATATTTAACTTTCCTTTTAGAATAAAGGAAAGTTAAATATTTAAAAAAGTTAAAATAAACATACATTATTATGGAAATAAAACTGCCTAACTGGCAATGTGGACAATACATGATTTGGCACCGATTGGTCCAGCGGTTTGGAAGATTAGCTGCAGACAGACAGACAGACAGACAGACAGACAGACAGACAGACATCTAGTCTACTGCAAACTGAAAAAATATGCCTGGATGGTGTTGCGACAGGTTTATGAGCCTGTATATCTGCTATTTAAACACATTTCGACACGCATTTTTGTTTTAAAGATCTCCCATCAATGACATGCCCAAGAAGTCCTTACGTCAGTGAGTTTGATGATCTCTCCAGAGCTCAGGCAGAGTTTCTTGTTGTCGTCCAGAACGGTGTTCATGTTCTCGATCCACACGGCGTCCACCGGCCCGTCAAACATGTACCACCTCCTCTCCTCGCCCGCGGACGCCACGCCTCCGCGGACGAGAGACGACAGGATGCCGTCCGTCCTGCAGAGACGGGTGAAGTGCATTTTTATAGTGCTTTTCTAAGTACTCAAAGCGCTTTACAATGGTCCGTTCATTCAGTCATACATTGGGATATTCTCCATGGAGAAGTGGAGGTGTTTGTACTTATTATTAATAATATGAAGACGTTTGGCAAACTAACAGTGTCATTGCACAACTGTATGACTGCACAACTCACTCTTATCCAGGTATATATGGAATCTTTCTATCAACAACCCAGGTTCATTCGTCTTGCCTATTTCCTTACATTTTTCCATTATTTTTAAACACACACACACACACACACACACACACACACACACACACACACACACACACACACACACACACACACACACACACGCACACACACATAAAAAACAGACACCGGAAAGTATGAAGAAAGAAACAAAACGTTCACTTCCATACCATTCGTGTGTGAGCGGGTGGAAGTGGCCGTAGAGCTGTCCCATGGTGACAGACTTGGGGTTGAGGACGTACGTCTGGACCGCTCGGTACACGCCGCCACTCACAGAGGGCTGGCCCTCCAGAGCCGTCATGGCTGCTCCTAGTATCTCATAACACTGTCAACACAGTGTTGTTTTTGGCAGTTTTAGTCACATTTTAGTCACCTGGAATGTCTTAGTGTTAGTCTAGTTTTAGTCGACTAAATGTCATAAGATTTTAGTCGACTAAATCTACAGTTGATTTAGTCGACTAAAATGTATTTTGGCGGGTCTTGATGCCGAGTGTTTTTACACTTGCTGAAAATAGCCGATCTACAATCTCCCAACACGTCGCAACGCGATCAGCTATTTTCAGCATGCAACCAAGTGTAAAATGACTTATACTGGATCTCTTGTCCACTAGTCCCTTCCTAACATTTAGTCTAGTTTTTATTTGTCGACGAAATTGTCAGTATATTTAGTCTTAGTTTTAGTCATCGTAGCTTAGTTTTCATTTAGTTTCCATTTGTTTTGTCAGTGAAAATAGGTAGTCGACGAAAAGATTTAGTCTTAGTTTTAGTCGACGAAAACAACACTGACAGCACTGTCATTGTCACAACACACTCTGTATATTATGCACACTAGTCTCGCGTTACCAGACTGTTGACTCTCGCAATTTCCAAATCATACAGTCTTGACCAACGGAAGAGCCGTCATGAGTAAAATATAAATATAATATAATATAAAATATAAAGTGGAGCCTCTTCCCCACTTCCGTTTCGTCTTTACAGTCGCACAAATGTATTCTAATATAAATAGAAATCAATGAAATCATCTAAGCATATATAGCTTGTTGCTGAGCGGAAAAGAAAATACAAAAATAAAATGTAAAGATATTTTAAAATATATCTTCGTGAACGGAAACGCAGCTTCCTTACTCAGCTCACGGGGGCTATAGTTCCAGACTCTATATAGCATTAGGAGATTACACGAGGCTACACGAGACTATATGCACACAGAATTACTCTTCCTACTTCCGGGCCGCTTCCCTACTTCCTTCACAGGTGTTACCACTGATACAAATTAAGGCTCTGTTCCATTTAGGCGTGCAGTGGTTCTCAAACTTTTTCTTTTCCAAGGACCCTCCCCCATAACTCGGACCCGTAATCCATTTGTACATTCTCAGAGTTACACACCCGCACGGGGCCATTTGGAACCCATTCAAGGACACTTTGAGACCCACTGGTGTAACAGAGTGTTTCCAGTGAGCGGCCAACATTCACAATCGCAGCACCCTGACTCTGTTTGACCAGAATGGAACAGAGCCTTCATTAGTATCAGCGGTAAGTTGGTAACACCTGTGAAGGAAGTAGGGAAGGGGCCCAAGTTCTTTTCAAAATGGCGTGCATGCATATAGCCCATTGCCCAGCAGCAGTTTAAATACAGTATGTGATATTCTTATCGACAGTTACAATGTACATTGTAATATATCACTTCTGTTGAACTAGACATAAACATGGTGAATACTAGGCCAGTCACTTATTATGACATACTGTAGGCTAACCGTCTAATCGCAATCATTTTAGATAATCGCAACTGTTCAGCATAATCGTCACAATGCCACAATGCTATGCTACGGACCCCCATGAGAGAATTTGTTTATGGCTCTAGGTAGCAGTGACTCTCAACCAATTTTGGATTTGAAGTACCCCCAGTTTGGCATGCATTAGGCTACGGATCCCCATTTAATGGCATTTCTATATCTCTGGGACCCCAATTTATATTGTAAAATCACTGTTAAGTCGGTCCATTTGGTTCCATTTATACACTTTCAGAGTTACAGACCCATAAGGGTCCATTTTGTTCCTGACTATCATTTAGCTGTGGACCCCCTGGAACTTGCTCAGCGACCCCTACAGTACATGGGGATGGATGGGTAAGAGACACTCACTCACCTTGGTTTTCCCAGATCCACTCGGCCCCACCAACATCAGACCATGTCTGACCACAGTGGTCTCAAACAACTGAATACACTTAGTAACATATCCTGTCAGGTAGAAGACACACATCACAATATTGTCATCTATACAGCCTCAACAGAGAACAGATATATTTATTATTTACACGGTTATTCAATAATTGCCAAAATACAAGCTCACACTGCATTGTGAAGCAACTCTTTGTGAGCTTTTAGATCTGCTATCCTATAAGGAAATGGCTAATGGGTCAACCGGCGGGCGTCACTATGACTTGGACGCAACTATACCATACATGGAGTTCGGCATGACTCCGACATAACCATAATGACCAGCCAGTCAGTAGCTGGGTGAACCTGAAACTGAATTTCCCCCACGCGATTAGTAAAGGTCTCCCTTGTTCTGCCCAAAATAGGGACAAACAAATCAGTTAAGACACTGACCGTCCACGTCTTTGAGGTTTTTCTGGGCACAGACATTCCGTATGGACTCCTCTAAGGTGCCGTAGTCGACGGGCTCCTCTTTGATTCCGGGGAAGAGGTCCGACACGATGCTGTTGAAGAGCTTCAGGTCGTCCTGGAGGAACTTGGGCACGTTAACGTCTCTGATGGCCCGCAGGCAGATCACCTCCTGTGGGGTCAAGAAAGAACAGTAGCTGGTACAAGTAGGTATTCAGAACTTTGGGTACACGTGGTGTAGGGCGACCCCGTCCGGGCGGAGGGGCCTCAGAGATAGGTTCCGACCGGGACCCAGAGACAAGCGGCCGGACGCGGCGTGGTGCGGGCCCCCAATAAGGCGAGCCGAGGCCGGCGGGGCAAAGCCACCGGGTCGCCGGGGGGACCAGACGCACGTCCGGCATGGCGGTTGAGCGGCCTTTGGGTCGCCACGGACCGCGGCAACGTTGGTTATGTTTTATTATACATTTACTTATTTACGGCAACATTGGTTAATATGTATTATACATATATATTCATTATACATTTACTTATTTACTTTAGTGGTGGCGGTGGCTCAGGGGTAGAGTAGCTGGATGGCAACCGCAAGGTTCCCAGTTTGAACCCGGGCTCCCCCAGAGTTTGCGTCGAAGTGTCCTTGAGCAAGACTCTGAACCCCAAATTGCTCCCGATGTGCAGGTTGGTGCCTTGCATGGTTTCCCCCATCATCGGTGTGTGTGTGTGTGTGTGTGTGTGTGTGTGTGTGTGTGTGTGTGTGTAAATGAATCATTTATCATTTACTACGACTACTACGACTGGATTCAAACCCAGGTTGGCTGAACAAGGACTGAGCCTTAATGCATTTTAAAGATTTCCATAGAAGCTACAGTACTTCAGAGCACAGAACAAAACAAAACAAAACAGGAATACGACCTCACCTCATTCACGTCGGAATTTTCTCTCTTCAGATTTCCAGCAGCTGAGATCACAGTTTTCACAGCTCTCATACCAAAGTCATAGTGATCCTGCATTTTAAAAACACAAGACACGTCAACACATAATAGTATCTATATTTTATATCATAATTACAGAAAGGTCCCAACATTAAGAATCACCCATTAATCCTCTATACATTCACTGCTGCTCTTTCCATATCCTTGAACTGTATATGTGAAATACATAGCTATGCAAATACTCTTGTCTCTTCTTGCCAGCTCAATTTACACCAATCCCACCAAGTCAGATTTGCAGCATAAATTATGTTAAACGTACATACCGTACATAGAAATTATCCAACATGTTACTTATCAGGCATAGAAGTGTTCTGGGTTCCTACCTGAGAGCTGAGCTGTTCAGAGGAGAGCTTGAAGGTGATGGTGATCTTCTTGGAGAGGACTTTGGCATCGCTGAAGCCAAACGAGTAGAGGGATATCTCTGCAATCATCGCATAGTCCGGTACCATCATGGCCACAGGACGGAACAGGGCCTGTGGAGGTAGACGGCCGAAGCACGCGTGTAAAACAACCAGTATCTCCAACACTGAACTGAACACATGTACTGTACATTGGAAATCTATTTCCAGCTGAGAACCTTGAGGTTGTCCGGCAGTTCAGTGCGGCCGGCATAACCAGGGTTCATGGTGATGAAAACAGCACAGGATGCAACGAGAGGGATCTCCGCACCTTCAAACACAAAGCGCTCTGCCTGGAAAAACAGCAACAATTAAAAACAACTAAAAACACAGAAGCCAACCGGGTGCTCACGTGAGATTAAAATATCTTAAAAGTGTATGGTTCGTCTAGGATCAGCGGGAAATGAACGTAGACCAGTCGAAACATGTTGGCATTTTTCGTAGAGTAACTGTTTAAAAGTGATATTTTTTGTTAAAAGGTTAAATCACTATATTCTAAAAGCAATCATTGATATAGAGTGTGTGTTCAGTAACAGAGGTCTCCATGTCTCTCCAGCTCTTTAATGAACAGAAAATACATGTTCAGAACACCAACAAACAGAACACCATCAAACCCAAATGTTTGGTCAAACCATGTGACTCCCATTGGAAAAGCATTGTGGTGGACATAAAAAAGAAAAAAGTGTTGGAGTTTGGAAGCACTCGATTTTATTAATGGGTCGCGCTTCTGCCTCCTGCATTATGTGCAAATTTGAAACAGGTAGTACGCATGGGCCGTTCAGTGACTTCGACGAGTGCTTCCAAACTCCAACAGTATCACCACCTGCACAGAAATTCTTGACAGAAAGTAGCTCATAACATGTCTACGGTGGCTTTTTATGAAACAAAAGCTTGGCAGATTGAAAGAGGATCATTCAAGTTTGGCCTAGAGCTGCAATGTTGATGAGTTTAACGTCGTTTAATACAAGCAGATCGCAAATTGGATGAGTGGGGAGTCAATGGAGGGTATTGCAACTCTAGATTAAAATAATCTAGAGTTGCAAATTGTGGCTAGATGCTGGTGATCCGTTTGTGACTCACTCTTTGCTGTAGAGCTTTCTGGATGGTGGTGATCTGTTGTGCCACCACAGAGAGCACCTCCACGTCGATACGGTTAAACTCGTCAAAGCACGCCCAGGCCCCGGAGCTGGAACGGAACATGGAAACTGATCATAATGGGCTCTGTGCACGCACGCCATTTTGGAAAGAACTTGGGCCACTTCCTTTTCTACTGTTTACCGCTGATACTACATTGGAACTATAGTGGCCCTCTCCATTGTCAAAGCATGCCCACCTGGCCAGGCCCTTGAGGAACTTGCCCATGGCAATGACATCCAGCTGGTCGGAGCAGTTGAAGACCACCGTCTGGACGGCCAGGGCCTTGCCCAGGTCTTTGGTGGTCTCCGTCTTTCCCGTCCCTGCCGGACCGGCCGGCGCGCCTCCTAACTTCAGGTGCAGAGCGCCGGTCAGGGTCAGGTAGCATCTGCAAGGAGATGGAGTAGGTTTTCAGCATAGGTCGGAATCAGACCGGGAGCCAAAGAACGTGATTGAGACATCCCTAGTTTTCAGGTAATCAGCTGAAGCGTTTAACAGGACACGGTAAAATCCTGAGTGTTCATTTAAGGCCAGTCCACAATAATGCAACTCCTGCAATATGCCAACTACTGTACTTGCAACTCCTTAATTGCAATGATTAATCCCCAATGGCAGTTGCAAGGAGTTGCATTGGGGACTGGCCTTAAAACTGTTTTGTTGCAAGGAGTTGCATTGGTGTGGAGTCTGGACTGGCCTAAAAACTGTTGCTCATGTCTTGAGCAATAAATACATGTTTTCCAAATAAATAAATGCAGTAAATGCGTAATAAGATTAGGCATAAGGCATAGGGCTGTATTTTGCGTGTCTTAAGTACCAGGTCTTATTCCCTAACTTGAGTAAACTAAAGACCTGGAGACGTGATCAATGCCATTTGGCTATTCTGAGTGGCCAAAAGAGCATTGATCACGCCTCCAGGTCTTTAGTTTACTCAAGTTAGGGAATAAGACCTGGTACTTAAGACACGCAAAATACAGCCCTATAGTGCCAAATATAGGGCCGCCAGAGTGTACAAAATGGAACAAAAAATGCCCCAAAAAAAAAACAGTCTCAGAATAAGGAGTTCATGGTTTTAATCTTTAGCTAATACGTCAAAGACGTGCCTGTCAGTGAGCGGTGTGATAACCAGACGTCCAGAGTTGCCCAGATACTCGTATCCATACAAGAACTCTGCATTCACTGCTCGCACGTACAGCTCATCTCTGGTCCAGTAATATCTGCAAAGTGAATACCATATGGTTTGTTAAAGATGGAATCCATAACTTTTATGACGGGATTCAAAAGGGGGGTTATAGTCCGACATGCGTGGCGGGTTAAGACTCACCCGTGGCTCCGACATGCGTTGCCGGTTAAGACTGCGTGTGCGGTTAGGGTTATAGGTTAGGGTTTGGGGTATAGGGTGTCAGACTATTGACTATTGCGTGTCGGACTGTTAAGGGCAGCCCATACTGTCTCCGACCACCGAACTTTTCGTCGGAAAGATCAGACTTTTATTTTTTTCTCCGAAGTAGAGTTCGGAGAGTCACAACATCTGGGAGTGCAGCTTTCAGAACAAAAATTCGGAGAAATGCGTTTCAGAAGTTGCAAGTGACGTCATGTTGTAGTTGTACCGGAGCTTTCCGACGAAAAGTTTGGTGGTCGGAGAGAATATGGACTGCCCTTTAGTATGTCGGACCAAAGATATAATGCAGCCATTCAAAAGCTGGTCGCCTGCCAGAGAGACCAAATGACTAATGCCCATTCAAAAGGTGTGGGTCCCAACCCGAGTGTACAACTGGAACCTAACGGGTCCATTTGGTTTCATTTGTACACTCTCAGAGTAAAATTTACTTTGATTTTACAATATAATAATTGGGGGCCCAGAGATAGAAATGCCATTAATTAAATGGTGGTACGTAGCCTAATTCAGGTCAAACCTGGGGGTCCTTTAAATGAAAATCGGGGAAAATCACTGACAGATACGTAAAAATCTTCCCTTAACATGGGGCTTCCTTGGCATATATTTTCTAATGGGGGTCTAATGAGTGTCAATTCGGGGGTCCTTGACATTAAAAAGTTTGGGAACCCACTGGTATACTATAAACAAACAATAAACGCAGTTAGTATATAGTGAGTACCGGTACCTGAGCTGACTGATCCATTCGAAGTCATTCACACTGGAGACGTTCTCCTGCAGCAGCTTGGCCGCAACGTCCTTGCCATGGACCTCTGTGACGATGAGAGCAGACAGTACAGCCCTCTGCATCCCGCTCAGACGCCCTCTCACCAGCCGCACCAAGTCTTCCAGCTATACACCAAACCGCCAGACAACCACAAAACATCAGCTCTAAATATAGCTTTATTCAATTAACAAATACATCGTTATTGTCTCCACCAGGCCGAAGGCATGTGGGGAGAGTATGTTTTGCACTCCGTCCGTCCGTGTGTCCGTGTGTCCGTGTGTCCGTGAACAGCTAATCTCGGCCACCGTTAACCCGGTCGATGCCATATTTTGCACACACACTCCCTGGATGCCAACCATGAACCTCTGCCCCAAACTTTCCAGAACGGCCTGTTATAGCGCCACCAGGAGGCCGCTTTGTGCAAAACAAGTTTTTCGATGCCATATTTTGCACACACACTCCCTGGATGCCAACCATGAACCTCTGCCCCAAACTTTCCAGAACGGCCTGTTATAGCGCCACCAGGAGGCCGCTTTGTGCAAAACAAGTTTTTGCACAGTACACCTACAGATTTTGTCCAAACATCACGCAAACTGGTACACAGTCTCTCTAGAGCCATTCAACGAAACGGGTCTTTCAGATTTATCAGACTCCATCCTGATTGGTTAAGATTGGCTTCCAAAGTTCACAGGAGTGCTCAGTTTCAAACAAAATGCTGCAAATCATGAACACATCGCGTGATTTCCGTGAAATTGTGCACCCACATTCCCACTAGGCCGAGGACGAAATGCCACATGAACAATTTCAACTCAGCCTCAAGGTGGCGCTATAACTGGCCGAAAAGTGTTTTTACCTCTAACTGCACGGATCTGTGGATAACCTGGTGGAGACCTGTGCCCGGAAGGGTACTTTTTCTAGTTTTGCTATGATTTCATGCTTTCATAGAAAGAAAACAAACACAATGACAGTCATTCAAGTATAGTCACATTTTGCCTTTCAAAAATTGAAAGGCAACACAACAGACTACACTAGAGTGACATACATTAGGATATTTGGGACATTAGGACATTAGCATAAGTGTTATATAAAAATATAAAGATCGGATGGGGAAAGATTGGTATTGGTCTCAAAATCAAATGATCGGAATCGGACCGGGAGCCTAATTAGTATCAAATAATTTGATTTTAAATGGGCATAATGGGTACTTTTATGTTTGGTACAGTAAGTACATTTTGATGACAATGCTTTTGTGCTTTTACTAAAGTAAAATCTGGAGAACGGGACCTTTACTTTTAACAGTATCTCTACATGGTATTGCTACTTGTACTTGCAAACTTTAATATAAGCCCTATTTCATACTTTTTCTAAATGAGCTAGAAAAAGCTCTTTAAGCTCACTATGCTGCGCAGTGTATGCACTGCAACACAATGTGAGCTTGCCATTTTCAAAAGAAATCTGCAAATCCTTTTGCCTATGATGCCAAAATATGGACGCCATATGGACAAAATATGGTTGAAAGAACCAATGGAGTCCCAGACCTGTGTCTGAAGCTGTGGGAAGAGGCGGCTGGCCAGGTCTCCCTGCTCCAGGGCCTGTGAAACCTCACAGGTCCAGAACACCTGACAGCCAGCGATGACCACCTGTCCAGGCCACGATAACACCCACTCTGTACGGGCCTTCTGTTGGAGGGGCAGAAAAGATGTACACACACTGAGCAGCTATACGTTTCTCCAAGCAAAACCTTGATATCGAACTGTGGCTACAATGCTTTGCTTACACTGTATAATAATCCCCAGTGTTAAGTAAATGCGTCCATTTGGTTCCCATTGTATGCTGAGTTAAATGAACACTGGAGAGTTTACCATGTCCCATAAGACCTGATTCAAACAGCATACAACTTATTGGAGTTTATTTTATTGGCTTATTGGCACTAGAGAGATTATGCCATATGGGACAATATAATGAGCACCTGAAAATATTGAGCTAAAAGCAATGTACTATACATTTTGTACATTAAAGGTTGCGGAAACAAATCTGGATTGGAGGGTATGCGCATGCATAAAGTGTAAATCGAGTGGCAAAGATACACAACAGTGGCAGAAAGCATGCAGGCAGCCGCCGGTCTGTGGCGGATTAGGAGGCTTTTGCCGGTGGCAGAGGAAACACTGAGGAAACGCGGGTGTTGTCGGCAATATTGGCGGCGACGCCGTGGCTGCTGCCGCTGCCGGAGAATGCACTCGCTGCTTAGGACTTTTCTGTTTGGATGCATGTATGGGGCTGTCAAGGCCAGGAAGTCATTTTTTGCCACTCAGCAGGGCGTTCCCACCTAACTTCCGAGTATGATGAGGGCACGTGCATAGCCTCTATAAAAATGGAAACCTCCCACTGAAGAATATACAGAACAAAACAAACATAATGGTACGTAATGGTACTATTTGACACAGGTTTGTGTCTGTCTGTCAGACAAACAGACAGACAGACAGACAGACAGACAGGGTCTCAGACCTCCGGGTAGGCTCTGAGCGAGCGCTGGATGTTGTCCCTCACACTGGCCTTCATGGAGCCCTCCACCTCTCTCAGCCAGTCCTCCACGTCTCCACTGGGCCTCACGGGACACGTGAACGTCACCTCCTCGCCTTCGCCAGAGTACATGTGCGTTATCTGGAGATCTGGCTGGAACTGGAGCTGAGAAATTAAATGCAGCAACACACCCCACACAGCACACACACACACGTCATGTTTCCATGTATGTCTCTATACATTCCAGAAATATGATCCAATAATCCAATTGTGTTGCTTTATGACCTCCACTATGACGTTGAATTGTGATGATTTACAATGCTTAACCCATTTAGACCTGAATTAAAAACATTCACTTTGAAAGAATATATATTCAAAGATTTGCGCCACATTTTTATGATTTTTCAAAAATAGCAGACCTACAAGCTTGTAGATCTGCTATTTTTCAATAGCTAAATTATAACATAAAACACCAATAGGGGTTCCTGCCCTAAATGGGTTAAGTTAATCCTCTCCTGATCATTCCCACCAAGTTTCATACAGATCGGCCCGTCTGTTCTCAAATTATTTTGTACACGCACGCCACATTCAGCCTGGATTGACCACGCAGACATACTCATTCTCTTGTTTTTCCTGACTGACCACAATGTTAAGAATGTAATTGAGATATCGTCGTTATTTAAACAGATGCTAGGTTCATTGTTTTGGTGTCCTATATAATAGTTTCAATGCACAGATTGTTATTTCTGCCTAAATTGCAAATTGCAAATTGCACTAACAGGGGTGATAGGGGCGGGGGTGGCTCAGGGGTAGAGTGGCCGAATGGGTTCCCAGTTCGAATCCGGGCTTCCCCAGAGCAAAGGTGGATGCACACTGGGCGAGCTTTTCGGAAAACCGACGGAAAAACGCCACTAAAAATCAGAAAAACGCAGCCAGTGTCGAAGTGTCCCCTAATTGCTCCCGATGAGCAGGTTGGTGCCTTGCATGGTTTCCGCCTCCATCGGTGTACAGTATGAATGTATGGCTGAACGTAATGCTCAATCTGTGTAAAGCGCCTTGGATAAAGGCGCTATAAGTGCACCATTTACTATTTATCCCAACACTCTCAACGCGTTGTGAGCTTGTAGATCTGTGATTTGTCTAAAAGTGCCCTATTACGGGATGTCAGCCCCTGCCTCTCTAACACTCTCTGCACGTCCCTGGACACAGATATACAAAACAAAATGAAGATAAATCGAACCCTGGCGATGTTCTCGAAGCACTTGCGTAGGTGAGGCTGAACAGCCATGGGGTCTTTGGTCTGAGAAAGAATCTCCAGCAGCTCATCGTCTGACAGGAAGTAGAACCTACAAATATCCAAGACTGGAAACGTTATAGTTACACAATAACAGAGAGAGGATCACAATAGATTGAAACAATAGAGAAACTGCTACTATGAACAGGATGTTTGTGACCATGGAATCATAATAGTCTTCATCGTGAAGGCCTATTCATACTAAAAAAGAGAGGTGCATGTGTTTGGGTGAGCGGTGAGTCTCTTATCACCGCAGCATGACGTCATACACTATTTAATTTTTCGGTGGTCACCTCATCACCTAAAACTGGAGTATGAATAGGCCTTTAGACAATCTTATGTCAATACATTAAGGCATGAGGCCGATTCTACATAATGCCTTCTAAACCAAACAGTTTTCTGAAAAACATGTGTTGCTATCGGTGGTGGTGCTCAAACTTTTTCATATCAACGACCCCCAAAATGTTATCTATTCGGCCGCCGAAGTATTCATTATCTATCTCATAATATTTTGTTCCAGGGACCCCTAGAAGCAATTATTTGAGTTAAAAATGTTCCCTTTAAGAAAGAATGTCAACAATTTACAATTTTACAATTTAGGCATTTAGCAGACGCTCTTAATCCAGAGCGACTTACATTAAGCAAGAACAAAAAAAGCATGGGAATAGATCACATAAAATACTACGGCGGAAGATTGGGAGTGATGCTGCAGTTCTGACTGCAATGGGAAGTGCATTCCACAGTTTTGGAGCCAGAAGGGAGAAGAGTTTGGGACGTGTGGAGCGTTGTCCCGGATGTCACAGATGCTTTCCCAGTTTGAATGGGTTAAGCCATTCTTTGTTGTACAATGGAGCGCAAGAATCGCCGATCTATACAAGCTAACAGTGTGCATTGTGTGCATTTTCGGTGCTGAGGTGACCACCGGAGCTGAAATAACATTGAGCGGTGGTGAGTAAAAACAGAGAGAAGGGCTGGGGCAGTGGCTTGCTCTTCACCGCGGCTCGTGACGTCATGTTGTAGTTCGGAGGTCACCTCACCACCGAAAATCCAGACTATGAATAATGCTTAAGTTGTATACGTGTACCTTGGGAAGGCTCCTCTCTTGCTCTCCAGGTAGTCACTGAGTCCTTTCTGGACCAACTCTAACTGCTGGTTGCAGAACCTCAGACTGTTGAGCAGATGATCATCTGAACACAGCTCAATCACCTGCACGCACGCACGCACGGGAGGGGAGGGGGGGGGAGGGGACCAGGGAGAAAGCTTGTCTCGTCAAACCATGTGACTCCCATTGAAAATGAATTGCCACACAGAAGACACCGGGGAGACAGCTGTCTCTTGGGTGTGAACAGCCCCTAAGTAATCAGGTTAATCCACAGAGCAGTGTGGTGTGGTGTGTTGTGTAGTGTTGTTGTCAGGCTCCGGCATGCTCTGGGGCTTCTCGAAGCACAGAGCAGTGTGGTGTTGTGGCAGAGGGAGTGCAACGAACCATGTACAACCCAGATTCGGCACAAACAAGGGACTAAATTATTTTCGCTCCTGTGCCACCAGAATGTGGAACGCCCTACCAACAGTCATTAAGACATGTGAATCCCTTGACACCTTCAAAACCGCTCTCAAAGGGCACCTACGGACGCCTGCGAAACTGGCCCCCGTAAAATCTGAATCTGGGGCTTCAAAAAGCACAGAGCAGTGTGGTGTTGTGTTGTGTTGTACTGACCTGGGGCTTCTAAAAGCACAGAGCAGTGTGGTGTTGTGTTGTGTTGTGTTGTACTGACCTGGGGCTTCTAAAAGCACAGAGCAGTGTGGTGTTGTGTTGTGTTGTACTGACCTGGGACTTCTCAAAGCACAGAGCAGTGTGGTGTTGTGTTGTGTTGTGTTGTACTGACCTGGGGCTTCTAAAAGCACAGAGCAGTGTGGTGTTGTGTTGTGTTGTACTGACCTGGGGCTTCTAAAAGAACAGAGCAGTTTGGTGTTGTGTTGTGTTGTACTGACCTGGGGCTTCTAAAAGCACAGAGCAGTTTGGTGTTGTGTTGTGTTGTACTGACCTGGGGCTTCTAAAAGAACAGAGCAGTGTGGTGTTGTGTTGTGTTGTACTGACCTGGGGCTTCTAAAAGCACAGAGCAGTTTGGTGTTGTGTTGTGTTGTACTGACCTGGGGCTTCTCAAAGCACAGAGCAGTGTTGTGTTGTGTTGTGTTGTACTGACCTGGGGCTTCTAAAAGCACAGAGCAGTTTGGTGTTGTGTTGTGTTGTACTGACCTGGGGCTTCTAAAAGAACAGAGCAGTGTGGTGTTGTGTTGTGTTGTACTGACCTGGGGCTTCTAAAAGAACAGAGCAGTGTGGTGTTGTGTTGTGTTGTACTGACCTGGGGCTTCTCAAAGGCACTTTTCATCAGTGCTCTCCACGCACGCTCCATGCTCTGGTACCTCCGGGCCTCCGCGGGCAGCTGGCGGGTGATGTCATCGGAGCCGAAGATGGGCTCCAGATAGAGCCAGGACCGTTGGCATGTCAGCCACTCCTCCAGCACATCCTGCAATATGGTATATAAATGGTGCATTTGATATAGATTGTGCATTATACATTCACCCGTTCACATGCACACACACATTCATACAACGATGAGGGAGGAAACCTGCACATCGGGAGCAATTATGGGTTCACTAACTCTGGGGAAGCCCGGAATCGAACTGGGAAACTCACGGTTGCCATCTGGCTGCTCTATACCGGCACCCCTATTTCCCCAAGCCATGTGTGTGTGTGTGTGTGTGCACCTGAGCCGTTCTGAGCTTCCTCTCCCAGGCGCCGATGCGTTCCTCAAAGCTCTTCTTGTGGGGAGAGAGAGACATGCTCTGAGTCATGACGATGTGGTCGTCCAGCAGCTGCGAGGCCTCGTCTGGACTCTTCAGGATGTAGCTTCCCGTCTCCTTGTAGGGCAGAACGTCAAACGCCACCGTCGACCACTCGGCCTCCATCTTGTCCAGAGCCTGGATGGTGGTTGGAGGAGACAGAAGAAATGCATTACAAACTGTGTGGTTGGGTCATGCCGCGCGCACAGTAACTTGTTGGTGTTAAATCACTGTGACTCAGAGCTGACTAAAAGGATTGTTTTAAGGATTATGTTATACTTTAGATATTGAAAAATAGCAGATATACAAGCTCATAGTCAATTTAACAAGGGTGCAGATGATCAGAAATCAGCAGAGAGAGAGAGAGTGACGTTTGCGCTACTGTATACTGTATGCCGATTTCTTTCTCCCTGGAAATAAAAACGTCTGGGTTTCCGAGGCTAGGGTTGAAGAAGTGGTTAATGTCTGGAATTAAATCGGGAGAGAGACAGACACAGTGACAGCGTCTAGTATTATACCTGCTCGATGGCGTACTCTTTGGCGGCCACCTCAGCCACGTGCTCCACCTCAGCGATGTGTCTCTGCAGGCCCATCTGCAGAATGAATGAATGAATGAATGAATGATTTTATGTCATGTGTCATGCCACCTTGTGGCCCATCCCTCATGGGATTATATGACACCTTTTCACACAAGTTACAATAAACAGTTATACACTTCTTACCGATACTGCTGATGGCATACATAAATACAAATACAACAAATCAAAACAAAACAAAACATAATACTAAATACAGCGTACTAGCATACATATCCCTTACTGGCTGTACATAGCCTTTTTCCTCAGATCCCAGGCTATCTCTAGATAATTTGACTACTTTAAAAGTATTTTTCAACTAAACGGTTAATAGATTGTGCATCATTCATTTCCATCATATTAACATATGTTTATATTATTAAACAACGCTTCTCTAACCGTACCATGAAAATAACAACACAAAATTATACTCATTCTCTATTTCATTGAGATCACAGATCGCAGATTCGATCTTCTTCATCTGGCCCAACATAACGACCTGTTTCAATATAAAGTGGCAGTATACCTCCTCTAATCTGGGCACAAAGTGATCTTTTTTTCTTAGGCAGATTAAATAAAACATAGTTTTCAGTATAATAGTCATGTTTTATTTATTTATGTACGTAATCTTGGTTTTCTCCAGATCTCTTCTGCCCAAGTATGTTTGACCTTATCAAAAAGTATCTCCCTTAACTGCACAATACTAACGACCTGCTCCAATCCAAGAAAAAAAATCCTCAATTCCATATTCACAGAGCCTTTCGTTAAGTATAGAGGAATATAACTTGTAAACTGTACTCAACAGACCGATCCCTCTATAATTAAGGGGAACCCTTGGGTCATCACTTAAAAAAATAGGTGTTATAATGGATCTGAACCACATAGAGGGAATTCTTCCCATTTCAAACAGACCAAAGTAGAGTGTGAGATAGCATTGGTGATGTTGTCGAGATCTCTTCGGGCAGGTATTCTATGCCTGTGGCTTTCCCTGTCTTTGCTTTATTAATTGCCAACTGGACTTCTTCTACATGGTCAGCTCAGTATTAAGATTATCATTAGAAGGATTGACCTCCAGACAGCCGGAGAAGGTCAGGCTGGCCTTAGGCATGACGTGCATGCGGACGCGCTCGCCCAGCGTCTGCCAGTGGCGCATCCTCATCCCCGGGCTCCTCAGGGCCTGGATCAGAGGCACGTTGGGGCGGAACCGCTCCACCCTGCCCAGTAGATCTGTAGCCACCATCTGGCAGTCTGGAAAAGGAAAGTGAGTAATGCTCTTAAGCTCTGTGTGTTCTTGGAACACGGCAAGCCTTTTGCTCATCCGTGCCTATGGAATGAATCACCCTCGAATCACACAGTGTCTGCATCAATTCTATTCTAAACAATCCGTTGCTTTTTTGGAATTATTAATGAATCGAATAATCGAGAAGCGCATCTCTATTTGTTTCGAATATTTGTGTGATATACATATATGTCAACGAATTGATGCAGAAAATATCGAATGAAAATGTCAACTTGACACATTAAATAGCAGATCTACAAGCTCACAGCATGTCACATCACAACCCATTGTGATCTTGTAGATCAGCTATTTTCAGTATTCAACCAAATTACAAGTTTCTATCATTTCACCCAAAGTCAATTATTTTATTCAAATCTTTACAATCCTTACGATCGATTAGTTTGATTATAGGGGCTGTACCCCATAGATTTCATGACTTACCAGGGACGTCCTTGAAGTGTTTGATGCACTTCTGCATGGTCCTGAAGGCGTCTTGGACGGCGCGCTCCAGCTGCTCGGCGTCGACGGTCAACAGAGGGTCGCCGAGCCAGCCCTCGTGCCAGCGCAGCCAGTCGGACGCCGTGGTCCACAGGTCCCTGAACGGCTGGAAGTCCTTCGTCAGCTTCTGCAGGCGGTCGTACTGTGACACGGCAGGAGCGGGAATAGTTAGGGGAAATTAGCAAAAGTTGTGGCAAACCTGCAACAAAAAGAAAATGCTTACCACTAGCGTTCTTCACAGATGTGTTCATAAAGGTGTCTACTATCACAAAACAAAAATTCCCCAAGCCAACTCCCTTGGGGGACTTTGTGGTAGCCAACCAAAGTTGGGGTACCCGGCTAGGCTAAAAGCAGGACATTTTAAAATTGGCCAATATGAGCTAGTGACATGGGTAAATAGGGTTTTTTTTGGGATGCTGAATCCGTTCCAACCATTCATTTTCAGTAAACATGACTACTGGCCATAAATTCGGTCATGCCTGCTTTTGTATGTTCCAGACATGTGTAATAACTAATTAGCATATGCATATGTCAATGGATGTCTATGGTGTTTTATTGTTTTCTTTTCTGTTTGTGTGCTGGGGGTGGGGGTGGGGGTGGGGGGGGCATATTAAAATATAAAAAGGATTTTATTAATATATCACAACTGCATCGTAATTGAAACTAACTGTTGAAACAGAAGTAGGTGGACAATCTTTAATGGATTTAACTGATTTATTGTTTTCAGAATCAGAAATACTTTATTCTCACACCTTAAAAAAATATTAATAGTAAAATAAGGGTGAAATTAATGTGCCAGGGCTCCTCAGACTTTCAGTTCATTCATGAAAATAAATAAACAGAATATGGCTCTATATCACTATATAAAAAAAAAGATAGACACATAATAAAAAACGGAGGTGCTAAAAAGAAAGCATGCTTTTGTAAACAATAAATACAAATATGAATAAACATACAACTATCTCTACTCTTCCAACTCCCTGGCATCGCCATCACTGTTCTTGTCCTCTGGCTTGATGTTCTTGCAAACGTGCCGTAACTCCTTACTGCCTGCACCAATCACTCCCAGGCATTCACACAGGCATTGACCATATGCATGTGGAGGGCGTAACGAAGCCCTTTTTTCGATTTGACACATTAATGATTATTAATTAATTTATTAGTCAATTACAAACGCACCCAGGCGCAGTACCCTTCACGGCCACAAGGGGAGGCAAATATCTCATAACGGGTAAGGACTAGTAGTTACAACTGACTAACTTCAGAAGATAGTGTGGTGTGATGGGGTCTGTTCATTGACGGTACAGGCTCATAGCCTTTGTCACCAAGCTTCGGTCCATACTACAGTACATGATGCACTGGATTATGGATGGAAGCTTGGTGGTGGTACACTGGATGTACATCCAGTGATGGACTTCGCAGCAGCAGCAGCCAATCTCTGGTCTGGATATAAGTTCGGAGAGAGTGCTGTGCTGCGGCTCCTGGGCAGTTTTTCTGGTTTTATACTCCCAGTATAGCGGCCCGCTTGCTGAAGATGTCAAATCTCCAGTCCCCAAAACGTTTGTGCGATTTCCCATGGAACATGAACTTGAATAGTTCACAGTTGGCTGTGATGATGTCCTCCTTGTTGGCTTGGATGTCCAAAAACGTCCATAGCCCTCTCCACTTTGTCAGTCTTGCAGAACTACTACTGCTACTCGGAGTATTGAACCAGAAAAACTGCCTCCGACAACAGGAGCCGCAGCACAGCACTCTCTCCGAACTTATATCCAGACCAGAGATTGTCTGCTGCATCACACCACACTATCTTCTGAAGTTATTCAGTTGTAACTATGAGGGGGACTGTGCAGTGCATTTCAGTGCACAATGCATTTCTGCTTGTTGTAACTGCATGGCACATTTTGTAAGAACCTCAAGCCAGAGGACAAGAACAGTGAGGGTGATGCCAGGGAGTTGGAAGAGTAGAGATAGTTGTATGTTTATTCATTATGTATTTATTGTTTATAAAAGCATGCTTTCTTTTTAGCACCTTAGTTTTTTATTATGCGTTTATCTTTTTTTATATAGTGATATCATAGAGCCATATTCTGTTTATTTATTTGTATTAATGAACTGAAAGTTTGAGGAGCCCTGGCATATTCATTTCACCCTTATTTTACTGTTAATTATTTCTTAAGGTGTGACAATAAAGTCTTTCCGATTCTGAAAAGAATGAATCAGTTAAAACCATTAAAGATTGTCCATCTACTCCTGTTTCAACAGTTAGTTTCAATTAAGCTGCATTTGTGATATATTAATAAAATCCTTTTAATATTTTAATATGCCCCCCCTACATTGCGGAGGCAAATATATGAAGATAGGTTGTAAAGTGGTGAAGTGGTAAAACATGAAGTAAAACATTTGAGACGAACATTGTTGCGAGGAGAAAGCGGTAAAATGAGACTTTCGTGGTTGTTTTCGTCTCAGATTTAGTCCGACGGAGCGTCACAGTATAACTCTATGGGGGACACAAAAGCGACACAAAAGTAGGACCCGGAAGTATCTCAGGAGGGGGGCGCTCACGTCACAGCTAAAATACTGAATAATACTGTCTGTCTCTCCCCCCCCCCCCCCCCCCCCCCCCCTTCATTTCTTGGCTCACATTAGTGACAGGGACTCCGAAGAGACGTTCTCTGTTGTTGTAGGTCTGGGCCATGGTCTGGGAGTCCTTCAGCTGCTTGGCCACACGCCTCACCTCGTTGGCTATCTCGTGGGCACGACCTGCGTCGACGTGAGCACTGAACCCGGCAACCAGCATCTGGAAAAATCCAGTCCAACAGCAGTGACAGTCACACATTAGCACTCATCGACTTGACAAAAAAAAAAAGGAACCGTAAACAACTGTAAATAAACCTAAGCCGCTGTATGCCATTGTAGGGGTTTCAATGACCATTTTGATCAGATGTAAGGGTAATAATTTGAGTCCCTGCCTTGCTTCAGTATATGCCTACAGTATGTGACCTGTGCCTGAGTATGTAAAACATTCCAGGAAATTCAATAAACAGAATGCTAAAAAATTATAATTTGAGTCCCTCCTTGATCTAAATCGGCTGTCTATTTTATTCATCCGATACACTTTTCACAATATGAAGGCTATTACATCTGTGTTTTTCTGGCATCATTGTCAGGTTAATATAATGCGTATTGCAAAATGCAAGCGTAAAATGCAAGTGTTGCCCTGTGATTGGCCTGTTTCGATTCACTGAAGAGCCCATAGCTATGATGACAAACGCCTAGTGATGACCCACGAAAAAACGACTTAAAAATGTCAAGGCATTCTGGAGTCTCGGCAGACCTGCAGAGAGTCCAATCGCTCCTGGAAGTTGTTCTGGTCGACGAGCTGGACCTTGTGGAAGCGCTCCTCGCTCTCCACATGTTGGGCTTCAGTCACTGTCACCTGCTTCATCAGGTTCTGAGGCCAACCGGCGGCTGTCCACCTGCAGAGAGGAAACACAAAGGACCCTCATTAGAGGGCCATTTCACAGCTGGAAAGAAACTGCAGTCACTCAATGTTAATAGTAAATTTGTAGTAAGGTAACAGTAGCACAATTTTTAATGTGCACCTTATATGGCCAGAACAGTAATGTAAGGTAAGGTAAGGTAATTTTATTTATAGAGCGCCTTTCAAAACAGTTGTTACAAGGTGCTGTACAATAAAATAAAAGGAATAAAACAAGAACATCTCAATCAAAAATAAACCAACAATGAAATAAGAAACAGAGCAGCAAAGACAGTACCTAGAAATAGATAAGATAGAACAGTACATAGAAATCACTGGAGCAAGCCAACCAAGCTTTTAATATTTAATATCATATTGTCTATGTCCCTCAAAGTTATTTCTAAAGGTTTGAGCCTCAATCACCACTCTGATATAACCAGTCCTTGTCATTTCTTTCTGGACTTTTAAAGCAGTTTTAGCTGCAGTACCACAATGTCCTGAGGTGGTGGGGGTGCTGATATGCAGATTATTTAATACATGAGTCATTATAATACTAACGCTAGATAAAAACCAGGCTTGTTTCCATTCCATGCCAGCTTGGAAAATCAACAATGGTGGACATTGTAAACAAAGTGGAAATGCTAATTTGGACTGAAGAAGAGGAGGAATTATACAAAGTAGGGTGACATTGATGACATCACGATGAGGACAAAATCAGTTGAGCTGTTCCTGAGAGCAATTTCCATTAAAGCACCTAATATGATATGAAAGCCTGATTGTTCAAAATTGGTTATTTGTGGTGGATAGAAAACACATATGGGAGCCCCAAAAACACAAAATAAATGGAAAAAGTTAAATTTTATGTTACAGGTTTTAAAGATGCCAACAGACACAGCGTTTCTCAAGCAGAGTGGTAAATCATTCCACAGCGTAGGTGCAACAAATTCGTAAGCTCGGTCTCCTTTGGTTCGCAGCTTAGTGGCGGGGATAATGAGAAAACCTTTGTCTGAAGACCTAAGGTGCTATTTACACGAGGATGGTGTTCATAGAAAACGGCAAAATAAAGTACCGTTTGCTGTGGTTGTTTAGACGAGAACCGTGTTCTCATGAGGTGAAAACGCAACAAAGTGAAACCACCTTCCAGAGTGGAAATCTTTGAGAACGCCGTTTTATCCCTTCTCCGTGTAAACAGGCAAAACGGTGAATCCGCAAAACTTATGACATCATGGCTCACGTTGGCACGTTGTTTATTACATTGATACATATAATTATGATATAATGGAGTTCCTGAACAAGCCTCCCTCCTCGCCTACAAAGTGCTGCTCATCAGCGATAGTGAATGTAAAACCATGATGTAAATGAAAAGCCTTGTGATAGGTGGCAGCCGCGGCAGCAGCGTTTATGTAGCCTAATGTATTATAAAATATATACCATCCCTTGGTGGCCCAGAGCAGTGTTGAGCCGCTTGCGCGGCACTGTTTTTTGGCAAATCTAAGCTAGCAAATTTAAGACCATCTCTTCAAAATAAGAGTATCCTCTAGAGTATTGAAAAAAAGTTTAATTTGCACATTAAAACTACAAATTAAGCATTTAAATGATGCTATAAGACACACATTATGTTTCTGTGTTATTTAATTACTTATTTTTACACAGAAACATAATGTGTGTCTTTACAATAGCTGTAATGTAATAATAATACTAATAATGTAATGTAATCATTATTTAATTAACTTTTATTCTGAAAGCAACCGGATGTCTTAAATTTGCTAGCTCTCAAACAGGAAGTTCTAGATTTGCCAAAAAGACGGAGCCGTGTTGCGCAGGCTTGCGTGAAGGGGTTCTTCTTCTTGTACGTGGGTGACCTGTCTATTTGGCAGCCCGTTATCGCCACCTAGCGACATTATAGCATAATAGCACATTATAGCATAACGTGTGCGTTCTCGTGTAAAGGGTAAGAAAAAATGAGAACGCAACGGGACTTTGCCATTTTCTATGAACACCATCCTCGTGTAAATAGCACCAAAGTTGTCTCATATTCCCCTTGGGGTGCATCAGCCCATGAAGAGATTTATAAGTAATTAATACATTTTTAAATTGAATTCTGGAATCGATTGGTAGCCAATGCAAGGATGCAAGCACAGGAGTGATGTGTGACCTCCTTTGTGTGTTGGTTAACAGTCTAGCAGCCGCATTCTGCACAAGTTGGAGGCGGTATATAGAGGAGCGAGCAATGTAGTTTGTGTGTTTGACTGGATTGTTTAATTCCTACATTGACCATAATGATTTGGTGCACTTGTGGTTGGGAGACACCCCATGTGGGCTGTCTTACTGAGACAACATGTATTCCAGGTAAGAAGAGAGACCACATTTTCATGACACATTATTGGTCATGAACATGGCGTCATGACTAAAATATCTAGAAACACACATTTAATACACACATAAAAAACCCCAGGAAAGTGTTTCTTGTGTCCTAAACATCATTCAAATATGATCTTGTTGCAAAAAGGGGTGAAGTGGCCACTTTAACGTCTGAAAACGGTTCCCAAAAATGTAGATGGATCATTGTCAAATCATGGCTTATACAGTATAGTTACTTTATGTTGAAGTCCACATTTGGCAGGCTGTAGGCAAACGTGTCAAGCATCTCATAGTCTGACAGGATCTGGCTCATCAATTCCTGTTGTGAGAAGATTAAAGAAAAACGTTGAATATACATATCGAATAATAAGACATGAGGTAAAAAGAAATAATACTATAGCTAGGTTCTTTTCTATGCACCTCGTGGCTCTTCAGCTGTTCTGGGATCTGTTTCATCCAGTTCCTCTGCTCTGTCAGCTCCTCAATGCTGTTGGGTGTCTCATACAGCTTGATACTGGTGGCCTTACACGCTTCACATGCCTACACACACAATAGAGAGAGAGGTGGCATATACCAATACCAGTGGAAGCTGAAATAACTAAAATAAACTGTTTTAGTTCAGTCAGATAACTCACAAATAGATTTAACCAATATTTATTATAGAATGAGAATACAAGTGTGCATATAATATTTTATCTTGGCGTTCGGCTCTGCTACATTTTTCTCCCTGCTTGGCACAATTAAACACCATCATTAAACATTAAGATAGATATACAACAACAACCCCCCATGGGGAACAGAAGGTGGGAGCAAACATCACATAACAACAACCAGGAACCATATGCAGAAGGAAGGCAGGAAGAAGCATGCAGTCTAGCTGAGCTTAAATACCCCGCCAAATTGGTCAGCTGACTGCCAAATCAGCGAATGACATGTGGGTCTCGCAAACACTGAATACACCCACATAGTAATGCAGCATATTAACCCCCCCGAGTATATGTATGCGCTCTTGAGCACAGCATGAAGCCGCTCGAGTATTTCCGACTGATATATTTCCACCTACTAAGCTCACCTACAATGCTAAAACCGCCTCGACCCTTTGGTGTGGTTAGGGCTTTACGTCATGGAGCTGCCTGCGCAGCCTGCAGGCGAGGCGCTGCAGTGGGAAACAGTGACTTACGTCATGGAGCTGCCTGCGAGGCGCTGCAGTGGGAAACAGTGACTTACGTCATGGAGCTGCCTGCGCAGCCTGCAGGCGAGGCGCTGCAGTGGGAAACAGTGACTTACGTCATGGAGCTGCCTGCGCAGCTTGCAGGCGAGCCGCTGCAGAGGGAAACAGTGACTTACGTCATGGAGCTGCCTGCGCAGCTTGCAGGCGAGCCGCTGCAGAGGGAAACAGTGACTTACGTCATGGAGCTGCCTGCGCAGCTTGCAGGCGAGCCGCTGCAGAGGGAAACAGTGACTTACGTCATGGAGCTGCCTGCGCAGCTTGCAGGCGAGCCGCTGCAGTGGGAAACAGTGACTTACGTCATGGAGCTGCCTGCGCAGCTTGCAGGCGAGCCGCTGCAGAGGGAAACTGTGACTTACGTCATGGAGCTGCCTGCGCAGCTTGCAGGCGAGCCGCTGCAGAGGGAAACTGTGACTTACGTCATGGAGCTGCCTGCGCAGCTTGCAGGCGAGCCGCTGCAGTGGGAAACAGTGACTTACGTCATGGAGCTGCCTGCGCAGCTTGCAGGCGAGCCGCTGCAGAGGGAAACTGTGACTTACGTCATGGAGCTGCCTGCGCAGCCTGCAGGCGAGGCGCTGCAGGAGCGCGTCGGCCAGCGCTCTGTGTTTCTGGGCCAGAGCCTGGCGCGCCGGCTCCACGCCGACGGCGAATGCTCCGATGGCGATGGAGGTCGGCAGGGACGAGCACAGCCGCTCCATGGCCTGCAGGTGCTGGACCACCTCCCTCTGTACCTCCTGGGACGTCCCGTCCACCCGACTGTGGTGGGCTCTGGAAGACCAACGAATGAAAATAGCAAATTAACCATATGAATCCTATAGCGTCCATGTTCTGGGGTGAGCATTTGGCTGAAATAGCTGATCTGCAAGCTCAAACGACAAAGACATTTGGCGTAGAGCGGGGGAAAACAAATCCAGTCAACAAAGTATAGGCTTTAGAATCAGAATCTTCACTGTCACATCACAGGTCTATACAGGGTTAAATTAGCTTCTGTGCAAGCGCCATTATTATTATTATGATTATTTTCCAGAAAGGGAAAGAAACGAAAGAAGTCTTACTGGAGAAAGGTTTCTATGTCTGAGTTGTGTAGCTCCAGATATTCGTGGTACTCGGCAGCGTAGGCCCTGAGGGGTACGGCGGCTTGACGCAGGGCAGCGCGGACCTCCTCTCTCAGCTGGGACACCAGCGGCTCCCACAACGCCACCGACTCCAGCACAGGCTCGCCGCCAACAAACAGGTTCTGCATCACAAACTGAGAGCAGCGCATTGGGTCAAAGTCATCATCATCATCATCACCACCATCACCTTCCTCGTGATTCTCATCATCATCATCATCATCATCATCATCATTCCCATCAAGGATTAGAATGGAATAGCTTTTTTAAGCTAAAGACTGGTAATGGTACAGTATGATACAGTTGAAGAAGGCCGTTGGCCGAAACGCGTTCGTTGTTGTGCTGCCTGCAGCACGCCTTACTAAAATGAAACAATAAAGTGCCTTTAAATATATATATTTTATCCCACGATTTTGTAACCCATTTTTCACCCCTGTGTCAATCATCTAATGTGATCCTGGGCTCTACACACCCTCCACCAACCTAGTCCCCATATATGGGGGACAAGGGGAGAGCAAACGGACTTGAACTCATGCTTCCTTCATGCCCGAGTGTCCAAAATAAAGTGCCTTAAAGGACTAATCCGTGAGTGCTGCTGGTATTCTCCTTCTTCAAACGACGTCCTGACCGTTGCACCCGGTAAAAGGCTGGGAGTCGTGTGTGCTTCCTTCATTTATAAAGAGTATGATGCAGGACTTGCAGGTCATCATAATACACACACAGTATTGCATCTCTTACTTACCTTATCCGGCTGTGGAACACTGTGTGTGGCCAGAATGCCCTTATCAAACAGGTTGATGAGGGACAGCTCAAAGGTCTCCAGTGGAGTGCTGTAATGGACACCAGTCTGGTCCAGAACCAAGTCCACCAAAAACAGAGGGTTCTTCTTAGGCCTAGAGAGGTAGTGGATATTGGAGTAAACAGTATACGCAAACACATGTAAAAGGCCAATTTATGCTCCGCAGTACGACGGTGTCTGCAAAGTGACAGCATCGTGCAACGGAGTGTATAAATAAAGACACAAAACACATGGCATGTTCATTGTTACGTTAAAGGAGAATTCCATACTAAAAGGCTTTCTTACCTTTCTTTGTAGTTGTTACGTCCCCATCAAAGAGGTCCAGGTGTCATTTTGTGCAAAAGCTCCTTATTGGCTATTTCCCCTACCATAAGCCCTAAATGAATTGCATTGAATTGAATGGGATGTATGGGGTGTTGTGCTAATTCGCTTATTTCCATCGAAATAAGTAGTAAAGTGTGCCGCTTGGGTTATTATTTACATTATGAAGAGAGGATATATACAAAAAAAATCTAATTTTGAGCGATGGAAATAAGCGAATTAGCACAACACCCCATACATCCCATTCAATTCAATGCAATTCATGTAGGGCTTATGGTAGGGGAAATAGCCAATAAGGAGCTTTTGCACAAAATAACACCTGGACCTCTTTGATGGGGACGTAACAACTACAAAGAAAGCTAAGAAAGCCTTTTAGTATGGAATTCTCCTTTAAAAAGATCACCAGCACTCCAAGTGAGCACTGGTGAACTTTTCAACTGACGAGTGCTCTCGTTCTCTTTTTCCATGTTCATCAGTGCAACACAAACACCAGTCAAGTCAATTTGCCAAAACGAAGCTCACCATATTATGAGAACAAAGAAGATACATTCCACACTCTCTAGAGGACTTAATGCCCAAACAATACCAAAGGGTCGGGTCAGGACAAAACGTTTTTTTAAGGTCAACCACACCAAATCAACCCCTTGCAAATCAAGGAGTTCCATTGGTGTGGTTTACACAAGAATGTCACATAAGATCAAACAATAAACCACAATACCAGATTAATTCACGTTCAGCATTCATTATATGAGGCCAATCAGTGAGAGACGTGGGAGTGTGAGCGAATTAATGCGCGCGTGTATGTGCATGCGCGCGGTAAATTAGACATACCGACAGTCATGAGTCCGACACCCTACCCAACACATGTCGGGAGCCACGGGTTAGTTTTAACCCGCAGCGCATGTCAACGGGAGCGATGGTGTTGTCCGACTGATGACTGTAGGACTGTTGGTATGTCTAACCAACATATGCAACCCGCGCATGTGTTCCTACTTGTAGGGGCTGGTGATCAGGTCAGGTCCCCAGACCATGTCCAGGGGACAGGTCAGGACAGCGCGGCAGGCGTCCAGCACCAGGCGCGTCAGGCTGCCCAGCGAGTCCAGCACCAGGAAGCGCAACGAGTCCTGCATGTGGTAGCGAACCAGAGACAGCAGCCTGCAGAGCTTGGACATCCTGTACACGTCCCAGCGAGACTGGGTCAGGTCGTACCAGCCCGCTCCGATGTCCCTCAGCTCAGAGCGGATGGCGTTGCACAGAGACGTCATCCACGAGTTGCACAGATTGGAGCTGACCTGCAGCGTGTGGCGAGAGGAGAGCGCATTGGGTTAAAAGCAAAAATAAAATGCCATGACTGAAAATATATATGAAGTACTAATGTGTGATTTGTTTACTTCCGCTGTCAGCGGCCCCGAGCAGATCGGAGGGATTACGATTCGATCATTATACACTCACACTAGACGATAATTTATGCCCGAGAATCGCTCCCGATTGAGTCGGGCACCCCCCCCCGATTATCGGCTAGTGTACGGCCACCTTAAGGAGAACAGACTCTACCGTTGCATAGAAGAAGCTGAGTTTGGTTTGACAGGGGAGGTTGGAGTTCCATACACCGGCTACTAATATGTGATTTATGAAAACAGTATGCAAGTGTAACGCCCGGGATTCGAAATCGGGCCTCCCGCGTGAAAGTCCAACATCTTAACCACTAGACCAAAGCAATATCCCTCTGGACCGGGGGAGATATTAGACTTTTGAGGCCATCAGGCAGAGGCTCTAAGCCACTGCTACAAAAGGACATATCAAGAGTATCTGTTTTGCAGGTTTTCAGCTCACGGCTTCACGTTGCGGCGTTCAGAGGATGCAGCCAATACGGCTTCGCGTTGCGGCGTTCAGAGTATGCAGCCAATACGGCTTCGCGTTGCGGCGTTCAGAGTATGCAGCCAATACGGCTTCACGTTGCGGCGTTCAGAGTACGGGTTTTATGCCGTTCAAACTATGAATTTTATGGGTAAGCCTCCCATTGGCTTAGGAGGCCGCCAATCATGGCTAGGTCGCCAGTAGAGATAGATCAACATGTTGTCCAGCCGCTTTGAAAGCAGTTGGCAAAAACACAATATGTAAAATTAGGATGTTTTAGAAATATTGTTCCTGCTGTTCTACATACTGCCAACCAGGTGAAGTAATCACAGACGGAGGCATTGCTTCTATGCTGGTTTGGGCGATGCAAATGACAAAATATTACCTGTGCATGTGTCTGAGACTGGGTAAGTTCAAACTCCTCAAGGCGCAGTGACTTGGTGAAGGTGACACGGAACAGACTCATGGCCGTCGCCCTGTTGCACGCAGCACGGACTTCAGATAGCACGCGGATCACCTCTGGCTTGGTCAGCAGGGAGTTGAAGGTGAACGCAGCTCGGTTCTTCTTGAAGGAATAGTCGGGGACTGGAACCAACCCTGTAGACAGGTGGTAATGTAAGTGACCATATGCACACCGCAGCCCTCTTGCCATTAAGTAAATGGCAGGGTGGTAACTATCCGCAATTTCCCATTGAGCCCATACATCCAAAGGGAAAAGTCCTATCTGATTGTGTTAAACGTCAAACTCACCAACATTGCAGCTGTACAAAAAGCTTGAATTATCCTCTTTCTATCTGCAAAGTGTTTGTTTCATAAAAATCCACTGTAGATGTTATGAGCTACTTTCTGGCCTTGCAGGTGATTGTTTTTGTGTGTTGGAGTTTGGAAATGCTCGTTGGATATCACTTGACGTCCCTGTGTACCACCTATTTTGAATTTGCACATAATGGGGTATGCTAGCGCGGTGCCGCGCTACAAGCTTGTAGATCTGCCATTTTTAAATTCTGAAAATGTGGTGGAAATCTTTGAATATAATATATTCTTTCAGAGCGAACATTTTAACTCAAATCTTTGCTTCTGTCGGGGGGGGGGGGGACATATTTTCAGATGGGGGTCGGCGGATCGGCGGCCAATTACATATAATTTTGTGGGTCCAAACGGGTTAACAGAAACAACCACCGATCAAGCTAGCTATAGCGTTACCTTGGTGTGGCACACATTGGGGTTCTTTCTGCGGTAGTGAGATGTGACAGAAGTCCTCTGGGCGGGACGCCACCAACTTGTCAAAGCTGAGGCGGTTCATGGTGCGATCGTACTCCAGCTTAATGTCCTCCTCAAGGCAGTCCATACCATCGTGCAGGCTGTGAATGATGTATGTATAACACACCATTGTAGTCCCGTCTTTTGCTCCAACAGTGTTTATTGTTAAAACACCGACATGATTCAGGACACAACGTTTCACCGTGAATGGCCTTCATCAGGTGACATTATACTGTCACCTCACGGCGACACACCACACCATAGCCCCTTTCGTGACCCTCGGTTACCGAAAGGGGCTATAACCACACCCACCAATTGGTCGGGTTGGGAGGACAAAACGTTTTTTTAAGGTAAACCACACCAATGCAACTCATTGAGTTGCAGTGAGTTGCAGGTGTGGTCTACCTTAAAAACAGTATTGTCCCAACCCAACCCTTTGGTGTGGTTTGGGCTTTAGATGAGAGACCGAGCATCTAGTATCTAGTACAACATATAATGCAAGTAAGGCACTCCTTTAGTTAACCAGTACGGGCCCATTTGTTTCCATTTCCATCCTAACTATCAAGTTATTTTAGCTGTGAAAACCCCATGGCACCCCGTTACTGTCCCCCAGACCACACGATGAGAAGAACATGGTGCTTTTCGGAATAAAAGCAGCTCAAACTGAGTGGTGCAACACACCCTCTCCCCTCCCCCGCCTCCTCTCTCTCTCTCTCTCTCTCTCTCTCTCTCATTAGCAGGGGCAGGCTGCACTAATACTATCTCTCTCTCTCTGTTTCTGGCAACAGCGCCCCTACTGGTACTCATTATACTGGCTCATTAACACATACATACATACATACATACATACATACATACATACATACATACATAGGTGAACACATAGGCGGACACGGACATTGCTGTTCCTTGGAGAGGTTGCACCACTCAAAAAGGAACGGGGAGAGGGAAGGCATGTGAACCCTATAACAGCGATGCTTACGTCTCCAGTGCGAGGCCGGGCGTGGACAGGACGTGCCCTCTGATATGCTGGAGGCGCCGGGTGTCCATGGAGGGCATGGCGGCCCAGACGGGCATGCAGTCCACTGCCAGGTGGTAGAACATCAAAGCTTCGGAGTTCTCCCTCAGGCGCTGGGCAAAGCAGA
Organism: Protomyctophum parallelum; assembly: GCF_964188405.1. Lineage (NCBI taxonomy): Eukaryota > Metazoa > Chordata > Actinopteri > Myctophiformes > Myctophidae > Protomyctophum > Protomyctophum parallelum. The sequence continues at coordinate 43,729,951 of NC_139718.1, read as the reverse complement.
CGCGCTCTGCAAAGACACGCGGGTCCTCGGCACAGAACAACAGCCTCACCCTGGGCACCCAGTACTGGGCGGCTGTCGGCACATGGGCTACACCTGTGTGTGTGTGTGTGTGTGTGTGTGTGTGTGTGTAGAGATGGAGGTATACAGTATAAGAGAAGGGGCCCTATTTCTTTCGTACTTTTTTTATGTTGATGGTTTCGCACGACAATAGCCAATCTACAAGCTTTTGAAAATTAATGCAATTTCTTTTGAATATTTTCTTTTACATTTAGATTTCTTAAAAAAGATTTGGGGGGGGGGGATATGATGGCTAAAATGGGGCGATACCTTGAACGTGATTAGACAAAGACGTATGCAAACTATGCATTCGGAATCAGAAAGCATTCGATAATGTGCGATTACAGAGGCATGTGGTACAAAGTTCTGCATTTATTTTACACCCCTTGACAAGTGCAACGGTACTATAGTAGAACTTGCCTGGTTTGTATCCTCCATTTAGAACAGGCTTTCCTTTTCCATCGGTCACACTGCCGTTCCCGTCGGCCTTCTGGACGAGGTACCGCCCTTTGTCCCGACAGTAGTCCAGGACCCCGACAGAACACCAGCCGTATTCTAGGTCGGGGGTTCTGGGGTCCACTTTGGGAACAGAACACGGCCAAGAGAACAGCACAGAAAAGACTCTTTCTTAAAGCTGCAATCTGTGAACTGGTCTGGATGTACTACTATTCGAACTCCCACAAGTCTCCCATGCCATGAAAGAACCACTTGACCAGGGGGAGATATTGCACATTGAGCTTCAGGCGAGCAGCACCTTTCCTACCCAAATACAGGATCTACATTGCTCAATGGAAGTTGTTTTTATTTTATTTATCTGTTCTGTATAGAGGTGAATTAAAAGCCCATTGAGACCAAGATCTCTTTTACGAGGGAGCCCTGTACAAATACTTTTTATATTTGTCTGATGCTACAAAAAGGGAAAGTTCTCTCCTCTAGGCTTCTTAACTTCTCCTGCTCAATATGGTATGGTATTTTATATCTTCTGTTTTTAACGCTTTGTGTGCGAATAAAAACAAAAAACAATAAAACTAGACCACCTGAAACCACTGCAGATATTGTACTTTTTACATTTAGCAGCCTCTACCATACAGGTTAAAATGACATTTTATTCACAAAAATAAGTTTAGGGTGCGGTCACACCAAACCTCTGCCTATGTGAGTGGATTCTGCTATTACTCTTCAATGGAAATGGAGCGCAGTTTATTTTATTTTTTATTGTATTTATTTTTTTACGAAATCCGCGAATGGCAACAAACTGCTCCGTTCCCATTTAGAAGCATTGGCAGAATCCGTGCTCATAGGTGTAAATTGTAATTCAAGTTCAGTCTGACTGTGCTATATACGTACCTGGTGGAGCGTTGTCAGTTGCAGGCAGAAGGGCTTTCGCAGGTATAGGTTTGCGATCAGGTGATCCTTCCGTCCAACCCAGAGCCATCCACTCTTCAGGTGTGCGGGGGTCATAGTCCTCATTGTCAAAGATCTGTGGTGGAAATAATCATATATGCAAAGATTGTTGTATTCTAAATTAGACAATCTGAAGTGATGAGCTTGTAGATCTGTTTCGCTATTGTATTTAGCCGGTTTTAGGTTGTTAATGTACTTTCCCCCCTTCCTAGTAATGTATGTATGTATGTATGTATGTATGTATGTATGTATGTATGTATGTATGTATGTATGTATGTATGTATGCATTTGGTTAAAATGGGTAGGGTTTAAAAAAAGGCAAAAGCATGCTCTGTTGCACTGGCCTAAAAGTGGGTCCTTAAAAAGTGCTTCAACTTCTGAAATGTATGTATGTATTTGGTTAAAATGGGTAGTGTTTAAAAAAAGGCAAGAGTTTGCTCTGGTGCACTGGCCTAAAAGTGGGTCCTTAAAAACTGCTAAAACTTCTGAAATGTATGTATGTAAGTATGTATGTATTTGGTTAAAATGGGTAGGGTTTAAAAAAAGGCAAGAGTTTGCTCTGGTGCACTGGCCTAAAAGTGGGTCCTTAAAAACTGCTAAAACTTCTGAAATGTATGTATGTAGGTATGTATGTGTGTATGTATTTTAAAAGGGGGGGCTTTTTGGTAAAATTCCTGCCCGCAATACCTTCATATATTTAAAATAAGTCCAAAATAGGGTTACCAGTGAAGGGCCAACTGCCTATTCACTGGGGACTATGCAAGGCAGAGGCGTCCACCCCCCTGAGTCCAAGTTTAAGCTAGACCGCATACCTAAAATGTAAGTATGTATGTATGTATGTATGTATGTATGTATGTGTGTGTGTATGTATTTAAAAGGGGGGCTTTATGTATGTATGTATACATACATAATTTATGTGATGACCCATCCTGTTTGTGTCTGGTGTTAATGCTGTTCTCTGTTCATGTGCAGGAGGAGGGGACCAGCTTGCAGGGGTGTGCCTAGATGAGGAGGCACACCTGACTCCAATTGGGCTCAGCCTATTTAAGCAGGCTGGTCAAGGCCATTTCCCTCTCTCTCCTGCCTAGGGAACAATGTCTATTCTTTGACTCCTTTAAGTTAGTTTTGACCTGCGTTGCTGCACTTGCACATACACTACACTTTCACACATCCACACATGCAATACACTACTGATCCAACTGATGACTCACACCCCACTTCACCTGTTAAGTATGATTTGGTTGACTAAGTTAAAATAAATACTTGTTTTTGGCATTTACTCCTGTGTGTTGTCTCCCATATTGGTCATGGTTAAGTCCGTTCATGACACATACATACATACATGTATGTATGTATGTATGTATGTATGTATGTATGTATGTATGTATGTATGTATGTATGTATGTATGTATGTAGTACCGTACAACATTTGTCTTTGGAACTTTTGGATTCCATTAGTATACAAAAGTACAAATACTCAAGTGATTACTGAGTACTGTACTTGTTTTGTTTTTTTTTCTTTTGTATTTTTTGCTTTTCCAATGGTAGTCACATGGTTTGACCAAACATTTGTTTGATGAGGGGGGAGGGGCAGAACACCACCAGCAATCAGCAATCAAACAAATGTTTGATCAAACCATGTGACTCCCATTGGAAAAGCATTGTGGCCCAAAAAAAACGACCAAACATTTGCTTGATTGGTGTTTGGTACGTGTGAATGAGGCCTCATGCACACGTATCAAACAAATATTCTGTGCTCTGTCTGTGATTAATGGCTGCCACAATGCAATTCCAATGGGAGTCACATGGTTTGATGGCGACTCCCATTGCAATTGCACATGGTTTGATGAGGCAGCAATTGGCAATCAAACACAAATGTCTGGTCAAACCATGTGACTCCCAATGGAATTGCATTGTGGTATAGCCATTACTTACAGACAGAGCACAGAACATTCGTTTGATACGTGTGAATGAGGCCTCTAGTAACTCCCGCTCACCTCCAAGGACAGGTAGTTTGACACAGGTGGGACCCGGTGTTCTGACGTGGTCACGTGATCAGGTAGGACTGTGTTGTCAGGGGCGGTCACTTGACCATCCCTGCCCCAATGCCTTGGCATCAGCAGGTTCACGTCTATGCCTTTCTCTGCCAGGAGCTGGGCTATGTCTACCTGCATGTACTCCCTCCTGCGTCTAATTGGAAAAGAGACGTTTTTTTGGTTCATGCACAGTACAAAAATGATATTTTTTAACTCCCCATTTGGGTCAATTTTTGACACTCTTGAGTTCAAAGGAATTACACACAGAAGATGTTGCTGTGTGTATCTGGATTGGAAACTCTCTCTCTCTCTCTCCCCCTCCCCCCTCCCCTCACGGAATGTCATAAGGCAGACAATCTATTGTCGATCAATTCATGCGTTCATTCATGTGTGTAACTAGAAATGCTAGCAGCTATTATTATTATTATTATTATTATTATTATTATTGAGCCTTCCGGGGTTAGGTGTAGTAGACAAACCCTTATTCAATTTTTCAATTCCTTTCATCTGTACCTTGACACACACAAACCTGTACCTTTCTATCTCCAGCTTGCGGGGAATCTGTCCTGGTACAGTTTGGAGTGGCAGCTGGACCTTGGGCGCATATCCACCAGGATAGAAATCAGTGATCTCTGGTTGCTGTGTTGTAGGTCCATGTTTATCACTTTCAACCAGGCTGGACAGATCTAGTGTGGAACAAAATATCAGTTTTCTAAGATAATCTACATTATTAAACAATACGATAACAGTTTGTAGCCCATTATGCCAGAAACGCATAATATTAATACCATACCTGTTGGAGTGTTGTAGTACTCTGAAGCACGTATAGAAAGTAAACTCTGTTGAGTCTCTGCTCCTTCTCTGTAACTCTAATTAATGAACCAGATTTACGTTCAGTGGAATAACAGCAATACACAAACTGTACAAGTATATTATGGGCATTGGATACAGTAATTACTTTGATTTTAGGCTTGGCAGCCGGAGAGATGAGTTGGGAGTAGAGCCCGTGCTGCTCAGTGACTGGGCTTGTCCCGATAGGAGGGAGTGTGCTCCTGGGAGGTACAACTCGGGGTTTGGCTTGTTGCGGAGGTTTGTTGGGCTTCTTCCATAACCCTAAACCAGGCAAGCGCTTTCCCTCCTCCATTCTGTTACAGACCAAATCATTTTAGACTCAGTTAAGAGGTAACTGACATTACTACTATTCACCCCTACTTTCTTTTTCCATTTAACTAATTGTTGTGTCAATAGACGGCGTCTAATTGGCATGTTCTGCTAAAATAATCACAGTACGGCACAGTTATTTGGCTCGTGATGAAGAAAAAACATAATAAAGGTGAATGCAAGAGGTTTAGCAATCTCACATTTTCACTGTGCATCCAACACAAACCATCAAGGATTTCTACAGACACAATGTGTCGTTACATCATGAGTAGACTGTACTATCTTCTGTTATCTAATTACTAAAATAAGAATGCCTAAATAAATAAAGAGCATGACCCCCTGGCCCCTATATGCAGAACAAACAAATGTAATACATTATTGTTTATTGGTCACTTATTGGTGGTCAGTCACCAATAGGTTTTTTTTTTTTTAAGATATTTTTTTGCGGCTTACGCCTTTTATTGATTTTTTTTTGAAGGGACAGACAGTAGGCTGACAGGAAACGGGAGAGAGATGGGGGGATGACATGCAGTAAAGGCCGTGTCGGGTCCGGGAGTCGAACCCGCGGCACACTGCGACTGGATTACCAGTCCGGTGCCCAGACCGTTACGCTACGGCCTGGGCCAAGTCACCAATAGGTTATAATCTCTCAGGCCAGGTTAGTAATGCTAAATCATAGACATAAACACAACCTACGTTTATACAGGCTATAGTGCTAATACAACAGTCAACAGTCAAGAACAAAAATAAATGAATACATCTTTAGTACACTGTTTTGTTTATAAACGTGTCCTGTATGAAATCTGACACAACACGACAGGCCTATTATAGTCTGCAACTGTTAACCTGACATTAAAGTTACTGGAAGTGGAACTAAAAACTCAACCTGTCACAACAAGACAAATACTAGATAAAGTGCCCCTTGGGGCACAGGTCTCCACCAGGCCAGGTCAGGTTGTGGCCTCCTGGTGGCGCTATAATAGTCCAGTGTGAAAAGGGTGCAATTTCTTCTTACCTTGGATGGCAATTGGATGATTTGAGGCATTTTGTTCCAAAAATGTGTTTTGCAAAAATCCACCTGTTGGTGGCGTATAACAGGCCAATGTGAAAAGGGTGAGATATATTCCTCAGCCTAGTAGGAAAGTCTGTGAAAGATTTCACGTAACTTGCACGCTGCATTCATGATTTGAGGCTTTTTGTTCTAAACGGGCCAATCCTGCAAACTTTGAAAGCCAATTTTTGAAAGCCACATGACTATAGAGATACAGTGTAACGATTTGCGGCATTCTTTGGAGGAGTAATAGCAAAAGTCATGGTGGCGCTATAACAGACCGTTCTGGAAAATTTGGGGCATCCAGGGAGTGTGCGTGCAAAATTTGGCACAGACCGGGTTAACGGTGCCAGAGATTAGCTGGTAACAGACGTGCAAGCGCGCACACACACACACACACACACACACACACACACACACACACACACACACACACACACACACACACACACACACACGGAGTGCAAAACATACTCTCTCAGTCTCTCCCCATGCCTTTCGGCCTGGTGGAGACAAACATAGCCTACTCCCTACTCTCTCCCCATGCCTTCGGCCTGGTGGAGACAAACACTCTCTCCCCATGCTTTCGGCCTGGTGGAGACAAACACTCTCTCCCCATGCTTTCGGCCTGGTGGAGACAATAATGTATAGCCTACGTTATAGCCGACATCCACGTACCTTTCCACACATCAAATGTGAGTGCTGTTGCTTCCCTCGTGTTGTTTAACGTAAAAGTTAACTTCTTTGCCCACCTGGCTGACTCAGGTCAACTCAAATCTCGGTTTCCAACTACAAAGTTGGACGCGGTGAGCTGGCAACAGTTGCTAGGGAAGGAGAGGAGGGCGCCTATCAAACCGCCACCAGATGGCGACATAAACGAAGACTATCCAAAGAACTCCCAATAGAAAAGAATGACGGGGTTAACAGCAACAACACGTTAAATCCAATAGACCAATTATTTGTTTACAAACATTGAGACTGATCGCACGGGTGACTGTTTCATGTAATCAATAACCAACAGATCTCAAACCTGTTGTTTCGGGGATTCAACCTCTCTTATTATTTGAAATTTCACTAGAGGATACGGATAGGCCTACTCCCTTGAGTTGCAGGAACTCGTTTTCAAGGGGGTCCTCTCTGTGTGTTGGGCGGCTAACAGTATTGCACAGAGAACAGCTGATATACAAGCTCACATCGCGTAGCATATGCCACTGTTGTGAGCGTAGAGGTCTGCGTGCGCGACACCATCGCGGGACGAAGCATAAATTATACTTGACGGGGCGGGCATCATGGGCTGCAGGTGCGCCTGCTGCCGTGATCATGAGCGCTAGCCTGAGCGCACCGGTGTGGTTTTGAGGACTGCTTTGAATTGGCATTTGGCAGAATTGCTATTATTGTTCACACAGAAACCAATGGATTATATATTTCAAGAGTGAGAGAATACAATACAAATCCTAATCATTCATCTGAAAGTTTGAGGGGGATTGTTTAACACGTGAGTGCAGCTATAGAACATTCCCATTGCATCTTATGAGAGGTGCGGTGTTCTTGTGCTGCTGGCCTCAGTGGCCTGCGCGCGCATGCTGGTGCTTATCAGTGTGACGTCGTCTGATAAGGCATCGGATTCTTGTTTATTTTTCAGTTCCCCTAGCAGCAAGCAACAAACATATGCAGGCAGTTACTTAACTTACTTCCGTCAAAATATGAAAGCGTTTGAAATAGACACTTGTGCTTTCTAAGATGTGATTTGACATCTTAATACTATCCAATACTGAAATTATGACAGGCATGTTACTGCTGTCAAAATATGACTCCTCAGTCAAAAATAGACACTTGTGCTTTCTGTGTGATTTGGGGCCCTAAAGATGAATACAAAATGAATATCAACATCTTTATACTGTCCAATAATTAGATAAAATCCAAAATACCACAGAGCAACTTCCATGGGGTCGGGGCAGTAGCCAGTAGGCCTATGCCTGGCAAACCGGGCATACTTAACTGTAGCCTACATTAAAACATAATTTTAACACTTTCTGTACACCTTTTTGAAAAACACATTTAATTTCTCCTATAGTATAACCATAGTACCTGGTGATCATGTTTTTTTTTAGGGGGGGGGGGGGGGATATGGCACTCATCTTTGAGAGAGAGAGGAGAGGAAAGGGGAGCTGAAGTTAACTGAGGTGAACTGTATGATGCGCAATGAAAAGATTCATAACCAAACGAAAAGCTCAAGTTTAAAATGTTTACTTATATCAGTGCACCAATTAGTAAAAGAAATGGCAGTCCAGGACATCATGAAAAAGAAGTTAACTAAGTCCTTGGCAGTCATTGAGTATTATCGCCCGCCTGCCTCTAATTGGCCTACCGACACTGCCCATCTTGACTATGTCCTCTGAGGTGGATTCTCAGCCTGGGCACACTTTAGATTCCATGCGCGGACAGAAGAAGCTGTGTTTTGTGTCATTTCCGTTTTTTTTTAGACAGCTGGTGGATAGAAAAGAAGCTCCACCCACGCGGCAGGTTGCCGCTGGGGCAAGCTTTTCAGCATGGGCACACTTGAGCCGACAGGCGCGGCCAAAGGAAGCTGACTGCCGACGTCTTTTCCGGGTTTTTAGACAACTGGTGGATGGAAAAGAAGCTCCACCCACGCGGCAGGTTGCCGCTGGGGCAAGCTTTTCCGGGAATCTGGCCGACGCGGCAACCTACCTGGCCACCGCGTGGGTGGAGCTTCTTTTCCATCCACCAGCTGTGGAACCCGGAAAAGACGTCGGGAGTCAGCTTCCTTTGGAACATGGAACATGGAGTCTTAGATGTGCCCATACCCATTGCTGGATAGTCTGATGCGAGGTTACTCCAGGGTGGGTCTTAGATGTGCCCATACCCATAGCTGGATAGTCTGATGCGAGGTTACTCCAGGGTGGGAAAAAATTGAGAACTATAACTTGTAACTTTACTTATTATTTTTGTAGAAGAGGCAAACTAATATTGTCTATGCCGTTTGCTTTGATGGAATAATTGATTTAACATGTACGCCATAATATGATTTGATTTGGGTGTGTTCTAAATAAAGTGTTGATTATTGTGTAATGTATTTGTATGTGTAAGCTTTATTGTAGGCTACTGTACTCAATTATTCAATCAAAGCAAACAATATTAGTTTGCCTATAGCGCGTGCCAAGCTCAGCTGTACGTCATTCTCTTGTATTATTTCCCACAAGCCTTTACGAGGGGAAGTAAGGACACACTTTGGCCTTTGAAAGCCCATGTCGGATGAATATCATTTCCAAAGCCGTCAGCACAAAGTGATTTAGGCCACGGCTAATATTGTAATCCATAGTCTGTTCTTCCACCACTTAATTGTCACCACTGTAAACATGCACACTCATCAAGGTTACTCCAGGTTAGAGGCCTACATACAGTACCTATCGAATGTTTGCTTAAACAAAAGCATAATTATTGTTTAGTCGATTAGGTGTTTATGCAATAACATATATGGCACAATACAAAATTGTATGTTTTACATTATGATATTTTTTGTATTATTATGATTATTATTATTATGCCAGGCTCCCATGCTGAATTGACTGGCTCAAAATTGGGCCCGTTCCCAATTGAACATTCGTAACAATGAGCGTACAGTATAATAGTATATTGGGCCTCAGCATTTCTATAGTTTGGGTTGTACAATCATTTCGCAGTTGTTTATATCCCAGTCCGCTTGTTCTTTACTGGCTCTATATTTTGCCCGTGCATTATTTCGACGTCTGTACTACAGATTAATTAAATCAGAGTTGTTCCAAGTTTAAATGTCTACCCTTGACTATTATATTTCCAAGGAGCATATTTATCAATGTAATTGTAAAATGCAGGATCTAAATGGAATCTGCTCATCAGGAATTTTATACTGTTTAAATAAGTTTCAAAGATAGTAATAGGCCGTGCTCTGACCCAAGAAAAAGTGCCTAGAAAATGATTTTCGTTCCCACATCTTTGGCACTACTATTTCAATGCATTTTTGCATAGACAATACCCTTCTGGACAGTATTTAGTCACAAGCCAGATATGTATACAAGTGTATAAAACTGTGGAATGCACTTCCCATTGCAGTCAGAACTGCAGCATCACTCCCAATCTTCCGCCGTAGTCTGAAAACCCACCTTTTCAGACTGGCCCATAGCACTTACCCTACCCCCTTAGATAGCATTTCGGTAGACTTAGATAGCATTTGATAGACTTATAGCATGTTATGTAGACAGCACTATAATTGCATTGTATATAGTCATAGCACGCCATAGTACATATGTATAGCATAGTAGTATAGATATAGTTTATATGTATAGTCTCATAATATAGATATTCCACTGTTACTTTCTTAGCTTACGCATGTTTGATGATAAATGCTTTTTTGTGATGTATTCCCATACTTTTTGTTCCTGCTTAATGTAAATTGCTCTGGATTAAGAGCGTCTGCTAAAATGCCTAAATTGTATAACTAAAAAACGAAAATCGTATGCTTTTGCTTATAAAATGTACTTCTATTGATTTTGGCAACACAACATCTTTCTCAAATGTCATAAATACATATACCAAACATCTGAAACAAGTATTGGTGCCATAGTTTACTCATATGTGAATATAGATCATGAAATGTAGCAAATGTAAAAAAAATAAAAACCCACTTAATTGGCACCCTGCACAATGAAGCATAAACATAGGAGATTTAGCCAAAAGCTTATGTTTCATAGATAAAAAATGTCTCAACCTACTGTGTAATGAAATGCATTAAAGAAAATCAGCTCACCTCAGCCCAACATGACTGATAATCTATCAAAATGTTACCAGAGCCTCCTAAATTGGAATAATGCAAAAAGATATGCACAAGAGTACAAATGAATGCACTAAAGGTCAGAATTGTTAGATTTATTCAAATACCACAAAGTGTCATATTTGTACATGTAATGAGATTTGTCATTTGTAAAAAAAAAAAAAGGGGGGGGGGGGGTCCAAACATTTTGCATAAATGCATTGCACTTAAATGGATTGTAGGCATGGTGGCATCACTTTGTAGCATTATAAATCCTCTATCCAGCTTCGCACTGTACATGCTTCAGCATATTATGTGTACTTCACAAAAAACATATGCCAGTTCTGTTTGGCAGCAGACACAGTGTTCAACCTGTATGTTTCTGCCTGCAATGGAAGACTTTCATCATGTATATTCAGTATTGTTGGTACCTTCTTTGAGAATCCCTTAGAGAAGTTGTGGTTGAGCTAGGCTAGTGTCTAGAGTCTAGACTGACAACTGTGTTGCAAGAAGCACAATGTCCTAATCTATTCAGTAGTGACAGAACATTGGATGAACAAAACTGTTAAATGACAAACAGTTAGACCAAGACACAGTGACTTAGGCGCCTGCTTCCGACCTTTAGAAGCAAGATACCCAATCTCTTGACAAACAGAAATAACTTTTAGGTACACATCTAACAACACTTCTATCAACATAACAGGCTAGTGTTGGTGCCTCTGATGCACCAATAAGCCAGGCAATTACATTGAATAGTTGTACTGGCACTTCTTACACATTTAAATCCTCTGCTGTAGGAGGCCAAAGGGCAATTCATACCGGGAGATTCACTTGAGTGTCTTCAATATCAGTGTCCTTCTGTGCTCTGTAGTTTGCTGTCCAGAAGTACTATCTGTGTGTTCATTGTCACTTTCAGCTTGGTTTACCTGGGTTGACTCTGTTGTTGTGTCTGATGGATGAGGTAGCCTGTCTAACAGTTTATCTGCTGTTAATGTATCAACAAAAAACATTTTTAGAGATGTTGCGCTTGCAGGGCAATGAAAACACCAGCTGGGGGAAATCACGGGCCAACCGCCTTTTCAGTTAATCCTGCCTGCAAAATACAATTATAGAGAAAAATGAGCACAATTAAGTGTATAAATAAAGGGATTATTTTTTCCACAACCATGCATCCATCCAGTTTTATTGTGTTTATTTAGTTTTATTTAGTTTAAACAATATATAGCCTTTCTTATGACAGGATAATTTCATTCATTTTCTGGATCTCTTGGTTATCTATAATCCTTTGACGGATGACTCGTTCACAGAAGATGTTATAGCTGACAGCAAAGGGTTGTTCATTTCTGAAAACACACACGTACCGTACTGTACGGTACGTGTGTCCGGTCCGTACACACAGACACAAATACTTAACATGTGCAAAGAGACAGACAAAAAGCATGTTGTTGCCTTACTTTTGAAACGTGCATTGTGTTGAATGCAATGACATAACTCACACTTCTTAATCTGTGACTGCAGTACTGGTGCGTGTTATTATTTATTACAAGAAAAAATGGGGGGAGGGAAGGCAATGGAATAAAATGTGTGTGTGTGTGTGTGTGTGTGTGAGAGAGAGAGGGGGAGAGAGAGAGAGAGAGAGAGAGAGAGAGAGAGAGAGAGAGAGAGAGAGACTTCTGGGTTGGGGTGTCTAAACCATGCTGTGACCTCCCTGGCATTCATACCTTATCTTTTTTGGCAAACTGTTAATATAGTACCTGCTGATTGAGTACTATATTAGCAACACATTTTTTTATCAATGATGAGCAATGTAGGCACTGTATATTTTGTCATTAAAAGTTCAGATTAATTGCATATGAAGGACCCCAGCAACGGAAACAAGCCAATAGGGAATAGGCTTTCTTGCAGTGGTCTCTACAGGGGGGGTATTGGGGGGCATTGCCTCCCCATATTGGACTTTGTGTGACAACTAAGGCTGTCAAAATTATCGCGTTAACGGCGTTAATGAATTGTTTTAATTAATTGCGTTAAAATATTTTAATGCAATTAATGCATGTGCAGTCTTGACCCGCTTAAATCCCATAACTCAACCCACGGGCCACCACGTTGGGCCGTTGGCGCATCCCATGGAGTCTCGCCTCTCGGCTAGAGAGACGAGAAGAACAGTGGAGGGAGGAGGAGCGGAGGGAGAGGTGTGTGTGTGTGTGTGTGTGGGGGGGGGGGGGGTGTATTTGTGTTTACTACGACAGTCATGGCGGCGCCCACACCACACCACATCGTGTTTCTACAGTCAGCAATGATTATGTTTGAGAGATATATCATTGCTGATGTCATTGTTGTGTTTTCAATTAATGTATGGGACCCAAATGGAAACAAGACCACGAGGTCTTTCTTCGGTGCTGTCCTTTTGGACCATTTGTGCTTGACTGTACCCCTGTAGTTTGCATTTCATTGTCTGATACGCGCACGTTTGTGTTGGCCCCGGCCCGAAACTCCCGCTGCGCGTGAGTGTGAGAGAGACAGACAGGGAGAGCGTGTGCGTGTGTAATAATCAAACCTATTCATTAATTGTCTTATTTTGTTTATACATCCAGACCACCACCGATTTTCATACAACGTTCAGTGGAGAAGTGGAACCCTTGTGTTGTGTTGTGTTGTTTGTAGCCTACTCGTGTTGTTGTTTGCTATAACAATTGTATTGATAGCAGGCCATATTGATATTTCCATTTCCACGACAATGGCAAAAAAATGCATATTTTTGGACATGGTTAGAATGGTGATTAATCATGATTAGTTAATTTTGAATCTGTGATTAATCTGATTAAAAGTTGTAATCATTTGACAGCCCTATAGCGACAACATAATTGCATGCTGCTGCATAATTGTAGCCTTTACATAGGAGGGTTTGGAAAAATATGCCCCCCTGCTGATTTGTGCCTGGAGACGGCACTGCTTTCTTGGGTTTTAATAGCAGACCTTGTATTTAATGTACTTTACTGTGCTTTTTCTCAATCAATCTCCTTTACCAGTCTAATTGCTGAAGTAGGCCAAATGCTTGCTAAACATGGTTGTTTCAAACAATAGCCTACACACAATAGGCTAAGTACATTTCTATCCAAAAAAAGAATGGCCTAATTACCCTTTCTGCCATAACTCTGTATCGCGTGTGAAAGCAGGTTGCATTTGACACACTGGCAGTCTCTCCACCTGCAGCAATAATGTTTGTGTCCCTTCGACAGTGACACAACGCTGTGGTTCCTGCATCGGGAACATGTTGGCATTCTTGGGGGCTTCTTGTCTTCTTGAGCAGGTGAGGGTCCAGGGCAGGCCAGTAGTCCATCTGGCACTAGCCTACTATGACATACAAACACTTGTCGAAAGACGCGTCCACGGGCCACACGTCCACGGTCAAATAAAGAAGACTTGAGAGTTACTTGCTCTGCCGAGAAGCTTCTCCTGGGCCTATAATCACATTAATATATCACACTCTGCACCCGATTACTGATTAGACCATATATATGTGGCCAGTGGCGTGAGGTATAGGGCTATTGGGGCTCCAGCCCCCCCTGGTGGCCGAGGGCCAGAAGGCAGCTCTGGCGGGGCATGTTGATGTTACTCATGTCTGTGAAAGAATGTATACATATATTATAAGATGCATTTTAGGCCTAGCAATTGTACTAGCATTTGTACAGTAAATCACACTTAAATCAACACTGGCTTTTGACCATGTAGATTGGGGTCCTAGAGGTGAAAAAGCCTAATTTCGATCAAATTGGGGGTCCATTAAAATGGTGCTGTTGGAGGAGCAAAAGGAGCTGTTGCTCCAATTACATGAAGATAGGTTGAAGAGTGGTCCTTTAAGTAAGAAACAGGGCACATATCAGCGAGATGTCTTACGTTGTCATTTACTGCCCTAAACAACAAACAAAGTCCATAGACTTGGCATTAATTTCAGAAAGCCATGCATTGGTGGGGATAGGCTTCCCATTTCTTAGATGTTTATAGTGTTGTGATGACTATTCTTTTATTTCATGTATTTGCTTATTGTAGCACTTTGAGATTTGCTATAAATAAAATCCACGCATTGTTCAGCTGAGGAGGCTGTCTGGGGGGGGGGGGGGCTCCTTTCCTTCGGCTTTCTGTGATTTATCCTGGGTTGTTCTTTCGCTGTGGTTTCTCCCTGGTTCCCTTTGTTTCTCCTTGTTTTTTTCCCCCCTTTTTGTGTCTCTCTTCGTCACTTAAAGTCCTTGGGCCCAGACCAGCATTTTCACTAGTGAGGGACATTCAAGGTGGCAAACGCTATCATGTTTTTTTTTTTTAAGTTCTATATCCCTAGATAATAGTTCAACATGATAGCAGTTCCCAAGTGGTAGCTTAGTTGCAGTTATCAGCCTTCAAAGACACCAACCATAGATTCACAGAATGAAAAATCGCCTAACTGTTTGTGCTGGTGGCCCCCCTCATCCAGTCTAAAATAGTATACCTATAAGAATAAGAGATGTCATATGTCATATCAGTTAGGACTCGGAGCCCAAATGACTATGAATTTCAGATTGCTGGGAATGGGGGGTCAGATCAACATACTGTATGGAATAAATTCTGTACTGGCCATATATGGAGCGTGTATTGAGTGTACAGGGTTTGATGAGGTCAGATCAACATATGGAATGTCAGCTCCATATGTGCCAGAGATCTAATGGTGTCTTGAGTGTACAGGTTTTGATGAGGGCTCAGGTCGGGCCCTAACTTTCGGGCCTGTTGAGAACTCTAGTTTTCGCCGGCTGCTTGGCTCGGCTGCACTAATAACTTTGCGGCAGGCCCATCTAGAGTTTAAATGGACAGGTATCAGTCAAAAGAGAGACATCGAAGAGGAAGGACGGGTGGGGGAGGATCAACATATGGAATGTCAGACCAGGTCACCTCCAGTTTTGAAGCTCCATATATGCAGATCTAGGTGATGATAGAGTCTTCTCCATGTATGGCTATCCAGGGTTTGATGAGGTCAGTGTCGTGATCTATATATTTGGAGACGTGAAAGTGTTGGAGGGTTTGCTGATAAACTTTCAGCTCATATTTGGTGCTGGTACTTGACAGGAACTTATTTTTCCTGACAATTTCCCATAGGTGTCTTGTCTTCCACATGATGGAAGTGAGGGCTACCCTGGCATCTCTTCCATTTGGCCTCCTTCATGGAAGATGGGAGATCATGGTGGTCAAAACACTACATTCCACTATAATATTTGGCCTTTGTTGGCAGGTGAAAACATTCAGGTAGCATTCCGATTGCTGATCAACATAACCAAAGTCGTATAGTCCTCTTCTGGTTGGACAGCATTTTGAGTATGACAGGCATAGAGGGAATTTAGGATTACTGGCTTTTATCTTCCTCCAGGATTTTATTGTAGTAGCATGGCCTGCTGCTCATGCTCTCAACCAGCTGCGCTGACTCTGCACATGAACCGTTCTGGAAATAGGACTGTTTTCATGTGTGCTTCTCCAGCCCTATTCTTGTGCTTTGCTTCTAGTATAATTATGCCTTGTTGTGGTAGGGCCATATACTGTATAATATGTGCCTATTTCCAGGCTCCATCCAAGACAACTATCTTCCATCTACTGTATGGCGTTGGGTCCAAGCTTATCTGTCTTCCAGTGATCATGCAGTTGATCCGTTGTGTCTGCTTCAAGACTGTTATCAGTGTTTGCCATTCATGAGGTAGAGCTGCAATCAAATGCAAAGCACGAAGACCTCTGTCAAAGGCTTCTCAGATGCCAGGATTGAGTTAAAGGTATATTCAGTGATTTCACTCAAAAAACCTTAGGTTTCGTTTTTGGCTGTGGGACCCAGCCTTTCGTCCAATCAGGATAGAGAGTCAAAAACGAAACCTAAGGTTTTTTTTACCCCCAGGGGTTAACTGGGGACAGGGAGGAACTCCTTATATGGTCAGCACACTCTATAGTAGGGAGGATTATCACAACAAAACAAAAAAATAAGTGATATTTGAATTAAAGGTATATTCAGTGATTTCACTCAAAAAACCTTAGGTTTCGTTTTTGGCTGTGGGACCCAGCCTTTCGTCCAATCAGGATAGAGAGTCAAAAACGAAACCTAAGGTTTTTTGACCCCCAGGGGTTAACTGGGGACAGGGAGGAACTCCTTATATGGCCAGCACACTCTATAGTAGGGAGGATTATCACAACACAACAAAAAAATAAGTGATATTTGAATTAAGTGAAATCACTGAATATACCTTTAAGTGAAATCACTGAATATACCTTTAAATGCTGACCAGATAGGGATATTTGGGTGTGGTGGAGGTAGAACTGCTGTTTCCTCAGGTCTTTCAGAGGGCAACTGGTCATTTCAATAAGTAGTGACTGCTAAGCCCTCAGGGACATCTTTCTAGGAACCCCAAGAAGGTGACAGGTCATCTGTTGACATGGTGTCCACGACCAGGACATCCTCAGCTTCAGTTGTGCGCATGAAGACTTAAAAGTAGCCAGACCAGACATGCTTGATTCCTTCAAGGCTTGCCCCAGGATTAAAGTCATCAAGGTTACATTTAACTTAATTATGACAAGACATTTTATGATCAAAACAGAATTGGACTGTAAAATGCTTCTCAATAAATGTTAAGCAAAACATAAATGTTAAGCAAAACATATAATAGCTATTTATGGGTTTCAGCCTAATTATTTCATAATTTATGCAAATATGCTAAATGACAAAAGGTTGAATAATTTAGTCATGGCAAGATACTCAGTCTAAGAGAGACTAGGATAATCCTTGACTAAATGTGAAAAATGTAGAAATATCCTCATTTTTACCTAATTTCTTTCACAATTATTATATTTTTTAATATATAGTAGGCTACATCGGTCTACAAACCAGGTGAATATTCAGGTGAGGTTATTCTTATATTAATTTTGTAATGAGGAAACTGTGTTAATCAGAGTTGAGTATAGCCTACATGCGGTCCCATAACAGAGTTCCACTTGCTCCACCCATTGACCTCAGGATAACCTCTTGTTAAGTTGAGTACAAAGTGACCATATGGCCGTCATGTGACCTCAACATGGGGGGGGGGGGGGGCTATGTATGTCATAGTAGGCTATAGTGCTAGAAGCAGATGGACTACTGCCCTGGACCCTCACCTGCTCAAGAAGACAAGAAGCCCCCAAGAATGCCAACATGTTCCCGATGCAGGAACCACAGCGTCGTGTCACTGTCGAAGGGACACAAACATTATTGCTGCAGGTGGAGAGACTGCCAGTGTGTCAAATGCAACCTGCTTTCACAGCGATACAGAGTTATGGCAGAAAGGGTAATTAGGCCATTCTTTTTTTGGATTGAAAGGTACTTAGCCTAGTGTGTGTATTGTGTGAAACAACCATGTTTACTTAGCAAGCATTTACTACAATTAAACTGGTGAAGGAGATCGATTGGAAAAAAAAGCACAGTAAAGTACATTAAATACAAGGTCTGCACAGTGCACACACACACACACACACACACGTTAAGATATTTTAACGCAATTAATTAACAAAGCTGATGGCAGGCTGCGAGGACTTTCCATATAGTGAACTGTGAAAAAAACTTGAGAAACAAAAATCATAAAAGATACTGGCGTTATATTTAGGCTGATTTTAGATTTATTTGCTTTTTCACAATTGACCTTATGCACACCGCTGCCATCTTGCCAGCAAGGCGCTAACTAGGCGCAACTTCCCATTGAAAGCCCATTCATCCAAACAGAAAAGTCCTATCTAATTGTATTAAACAACGTCAAATTCACCAACATTGCAGCTGTACGGAAAGCTTGAATTATCCTCTTTCAATCTGTAAAGTTTGTGATTCATAAAAATCCACCGTATAGCCTACATGTTATGAGCTACTTCCTGTCAAGAAATTCTGTGTAGGTTATTTTGTGTCAGAGTTTGGGAGTGCTCGTTGGATATCACCCAACAGCACATGCGTACCACCCGTTTTGAATTTGCACATAATGTAGGAGGTTGCTTTACTAAAACAAGTGCTTCCAAACTCCAATACTTAGAAAAGAAATCACCTGCAAGGAATTTCTTGACATTAAGTAGCTCATAACAAGTCTACAGTGGATTTTTATATAAATACTAAATACTGTTATATACATTTGGGGGGCCTTGACATGAAAATGTGTGAGAACCATGCACTGCTGCACATCAGCATATCTAATGGGAAGTGAATGGGACTGTAGAACAGTTTGTGTTGCAGTCAAACCGAGTTATCTGCAGACCTGCCGATGATGGGTACCACCTACAACAACGTATACCAGCCCTCCCACTCCTCTGCCTACTACACAAACATCTACAACTACCAGCAGTACCAGGTAACCAAAAATATCCAGTCGGGGGATAAACTATGATGGGCCCATGTCATTGCGTCTTTCAAAACGCTAATATGGTTGTGCCAAGACCTGCTGCCCGCCCGCCTCTGATTGCCCCCCCCCCCCCCCCCCTCCTACTAGTAGTAGGGAGGGGTGAAGAGCCCCTACCTATAAGAAGTAGGGCATTCTCACCTTGTAATACAGCTACAAAAGCAATTCTGCCAGCCAACTCGGTGGCGTAGTGGTCTAATCATTAAGACTATTTTTCTAACAACCGCCGACTCATTTTTTTGTCGATAAAGTACAGTTTTAGACCACGACGGAGGGGCGCCGTCTCTAGCGAACTTGAGCCACGAGGCTCCACCGAGCTCGCTAAAACGCGCAAGTTGCCGTGTTAAACGTTGTTCGAGCTTCAACCCGATATGGACAGAGTAGTAAATTATTACCCTACCCAAGTCAATGCCAACACAGCAATATTTATTTCCCACCACGCAGTAACCTCGCGTCACTGTCACTGTCACCAGACTATCCACCTCGGAGGAATGTCTGGTATCCACGGAGCAAAGACGGGCAGTGCTGGCAGGCCAGTCAGAGGCAGCCAGAGGCGGGTCTTGGCACAACCCTCTCGGGATCTTGAATGACGCGATTGGTCCATATATTCAGCTGTTTTATTAATTAATCCCATCCCCCCCCCCCCCCCCAACACACACACACACACACACACAACTGGGTGATCCGGGGGTCTAACCAGCTGATTCCCACATGGCCTCTCCCCACTCAGCTACGGCCGTCTCTTGAACTGTGTGTGTATGTGTGTGTCTCAAAGCAGATGCAGTGACAGCCGTCTGTCCAGTCACTACATGACCGCTCAGGACTACATGCATTCCGATTACTCAGCAGCCCTGAGTCAGGAGCTGAACTTCGCTCTGCACCACCCATCCTCAATGCTCCTCTGCACCCTGGAGGACCACCCATCCTCAATGCCCCTCTGCACCCTGGAGGACCACCCATCCTCAATGCCCCTCTGCACCCTGGAGGACCACCCATCCTCAATGCCCCTCTGCACCCTGGAGGACCACCCATCCTCAATGCCCCTCTGCACCCTGGAGGACCACCCATCCTCAATGCCCCTCTGCACCCTGGAGGACCACCCATCCTCAATGCTCCTCTGCACCCTGGAGGACCACCCATCCTCAATGCCCCTCTGCACCCTGGAGGACCGCCCATCCTCAATGCCCCTCTGCACCCTGGAGGACCACCCATCCTCAATGCCCCTCTGCACCCTGGAGGACCACCCATCCTCAATGCCCCTCTGCACCCTGGAGGACCACCCATCCTCAATGCTCCTCTGCACCCTGGAGGACCACCCATCCTCAATGCCCCTCTGCACCCTGGAGGACCACCCATCCTCAATGCCCCTCTGCACCCTGGAGGACCACCCATCCTCAATGCCCCTCTGCACCCTGGAGGACCACCCATCCTCAATGCCCCTCTGCACCCTGGAGGACCACCCATCCTCAATGCTCCTCTGCACCCTGGAGGACCACCCATCCTCAATGCTCCTCTGCACCCTGGAGGACCACCCATCCTCAATGCCCCTCTGCACCCTGGAGGAAGACAACAAGCACGCTGAGAATAAGACCGGCTGTGAGTAGCCTAATGTGTATCTCACACACACACCTCATCAAAGATAGAGTACTGACCTATTACGTCTCCGCTGTGGCTTGCTAACTAGGATAGTGCAACGACGTGTGTGGCTGTGGACAACAGCTCAGTGCGGTCATATGTTATACCAGTGGTTCCCAAATCTTTTCACGTCAAGGAGCCCCAAATTGACACTAATTAGCCCCCGTTTGAAGAGATATGCCGGGGACGCCCATAAGAGAAGATTTTTACGGCTCCATCAGAGATTCTCAACCCGTTTAATTTTCAAGGACCCCCAGTTAGACATGCATTAGTCTAGGGACCCCCATTTAATGGCATTTCTATCTCTGGGACCCCCAATTTATATTGTAAAATCAATGTTAGTTTAACTCTGAGAGTGTATGGTTTAATTTGTACACTCCGAGTTACAATCCCATAAGGGTCCATTTGGTTCCAAACGATCATTTAGCTGGGGACCCCCTGGAACTCCATGAAGGACCCCACTTTGGGAACCACTGTGTTATACAATATGCATGGCCGTGGGAATTGCTGCTTCCAATACCTGGTGTGTAATATACACCCTTAGCCTGGCTCCAGTCTCTGAATCGCTAGCCACACCCATTAAAGTTCAGGCTCTGTGTCTAATAATAACTAATATATGCACATAATTATGCAGCACGTTGAGCAAACAAGATCAGCACAGTGAAAACCAATACAAAAACAAAACAAATTGTTACAATCAATAAGTATTAAATTGATTTGATCCAATCAGAAAACACATTGAAGTTTCTCTCTGCTGATGTTACCTCCTCTCTCATCCTAGGTCTCCTTACAGTGCGTCAAGTGGAGGACTCCTCTGAACAGCAGAAGAGGACCCCCAGTGAGGTCCAGCTGCAACTAGAACCTCCACATATTAAAGATGAACAGCAGGAGAGGAGCCCCAGTGAGGTCCAGGTGAAACTAGAACCTCCACAGATTAAAGATGAACAGCAGGAGCGGAGCCCTAGTGAGGTCCAGTTGAAACTAGAACCTCCACAGATTAAAGAGGAACAGGACGACCAGCTTAAAAGACCAGAGGAGGCCATTTGGTCAACATTGACACTACTAGCGGTGAAAGGTGACAACAATGATGAAAATAGAGACACAAAGCCTCTAGCCAGCACCTCAACTGAACACATGGAAACACAAGCTGATTTAGAGGACAGTGGAACATCACAACCAACTGATATCCAGCCCCTCTCTTCACATTGTTCCGAATCTGACATCACTGAAGACAGTGATGATTGGCACGGGGAGGAGACAGAGGAAGGTCCATCGAATGACACACTGAAATCGCACAAGACACAAAATGGCCACGCATGTGGTCAAAAGGATATAGAAAAAGACATGGGGACACATGCAGGAGAAACACCATTTGCTTGTAAAGTCTGTTAACAAAGATTCAGTCTAAATGGATGTCTGAAGAAACACATGAGGACTCATAAAAGGGAAAAAACATTTGCGTGTACAGTCTGTAAACAAAGATTCAGTAAGAATGGAAATCTGAAGACACACATGAGGACTCATACAGGGGAAAAACCTTTTGCGTGTACAAGCTGTGAATTAAAATTCAGTCTAAATGCAAGTCTGAACACACACATGAGGACTCATACAGGGGAAAAACCCTTTGCTTGCAAAGTCTGTAAACAAAGATTCAGTCACAATGGAAGTCCAGAGCTACCAACCTGCACACATTTTGTGTACCAACCACGCAATTCTAGGTGTCTATACGCCTAGAATTGCGTGGTTGGTACACAAAATGTGTGCAGGTTGGCAGCTCTGGAAGTCTGAAGAAACACATGAGGAGTCATACAGGGGAAAACCCCTTTGCTTGTACAGTCTGTAAACAAAGATTCAGTCAAAATGGAAGTCTGAACACACACATGACTCATACAGGGGAAAAGGCCTTTGCTTGCAAAGTCTGTAAACAAAGATTCAGTTTAAATGCAACTCTGAAGACGCACATGAGGACTCATACAGGGGGAAAACCCTTTGCATGCGAAGTCTGTAAAAAAAGATTCAGTCACAATGGAAGTCTGAAGAAACACATGAGGAGTCATACAGGGGAAAAACCCTTTGCATGCGAAGTCTGTAAACAAAGATTCAGTAACAATGGAAGTCTGACGATGCACATGAGGACTCATACAGGGGAAAAACCCTTTGCTTGCAAAGTCTGTATACAAAGATTCAGTAAGAATGGAAATATGAAGGCACACATGAGGACTCCTACAGGGGAAAGACCTTTTGCGCAACTTCAACCAAAATGCTGCTCTGAAAACACACATGAAGACTCATCCAGAGGATGAGCTGAGTGAAACATTGCTTCTCAAGATTCATGGAGTTACATACGTACATACAGAGTACAGAGATTCCCTGCATTTATGCGACAAACCAAAGCCTGGCGGCGGTGGCTCAGGGGTAGAGTGCCTGGATGGCAACCGTAAGGTTGCCAGTTCGAACCCGGGCTCCCCCAGAGTTACTGTCGAAGTGTCCTTGAGCAAGACACTGAACCCCTAATTGCTCCCGATGTGCTAGTTGGTGCCTTGCATGGTTTCCGCTGCCATCGGTGTATGAATGCGTGTGTGAATGCGTGAATGTAATGCACAATCTCTGTAAAGCGCTTTGGATAAAGGCGCTATATTAAAAAAAAATGCACCATTTACGCGGGTTGTGCAGTCGACGCGCTGTGATTGGCCAGTCGCTGTGATTGACAGCCTATACCTAAACCTAACCTCAAGAAAAACCTAACCTTGACCTCAGACTTAACTTGCCCGGGGGGCGTGGTTATAAACACAACCTGTGTAGGAATTAGTATGTAGCTGCATTTATTGTAAGATGATGATGATCACTAGCCTGGTATAAAGAAATGTGCATGAAATGTTCTACACACAATCTATTTCTTTCTTATGGTTAGATTAAGCCCCTAGTGGAGGTCAGGATATGACAAGTCACATACACCTCCCATTAAAATGCTGTCAATTAATTAAGCAGAGACACCAGACTAGGAACATTTGCAAGAAAACAAAAAGTTTTATTCCTCGTAAACCTCACAGAGAGCGCGAGAGAGAGAGAGAGAGCGCAGCGGAGGTCAGACCTGGGGAGGGGGGAAGACAGAGAGAGCGCACAGCGGAGGTCAGACCTGGGGAGGAGACGGGGGAGACAGCAGTGACCATGGGCATAGAAAACTGTAAAGAAAACGAAAAAACCCAAACGAAAACACCTTTCTATACTTTCAACATCAGCTGACCAAAACCAACCGACTAAAATTGTAACTGTCACAACATTTTCAAGAGCCAATGACATAGCGATCTGCGCAAAGGGAAAAAGAAAATAAGCTTCTCCACTTACAGTAGGTGAAAACCGCACGAGCACGGAAAACAAAATGACCATTTCAAGATGAACCGCGTCAGACTCTAGCCCTGCGGGGAAAAAATACAATAATACCAGAAAGAGGCGTATATAAACGGAAGGATTGACTGCTTTTTGAACACCCATTGAACTGACCTATTACGTCTCCGCTGTGGCTTGCTAACTAGGATAGTGCAACGACGTGTGTGGCTGTGGACAACAGCTCAGTGCGGTCATATGTTATACCAGTGGTTCCCAAATCTTTTCACGTCAAGGACCCCCAAATTGACACTAATTAGCCCCCGTTTGAAGAGATATGCCAGGGACGCCCATAAGAGAAGATCTTTACGGCTCCATCAGAGATTCTCAACCCGTTTAATTTTCAAGGACCCCCAGTTAGACATGCATTAGTCTAGGGACCCCCATTTAATGGCATTTCTATCTCTGGGACCCCCAATTTATATTGTAAAATCAATGTTAGTTTAACTCTGAGAGTGTATGGTTTAATTTGTACACTCTGAGTTACAATCCCATAAGGGTCCATTTGGTTCCAAACTATCATTTAGCTGGGGACCCCCTGGAACTCCATGAAGGACCCCACTTTGGGAACCACTGTGTTATACAATATGCATGGCCGTGGGAATTGCTGCTTCCAATACCTGGTGTGTAATATACACCCTTAGCCTGGCTCCAGTCTCTGAATCGCTAGCCACACCCATTAAAGTTCAGGCTCTGTGTCTAATAATAACTAATATATGCACATAATTATGCAGCACGTTGAGCAAACAAGATCAGCACAGTGAAAACCAATACAAAAACAAAACAAATTGTTACAATCAATAAGTATTAAATTGATTTGATCCAATCAGAAAACACATTGAAGTTTCTCTCTGCTGATGTTACCTCCTCTCTCATCCTAGGTCTCCTTACAGTGCGTCAAGTGGAGGACTCCTCTGAACAGCAGAAGAGGACCCCCAGTGAGGTCCAGCTGCAACTAGAACCTCCACATATTAAAGATGAACAGCAGGAGAGGAGCCCCAGTGAGGTCCAGGTGAAACTAGAACCTCCACAGATTAAAGATGAACAGCAGGAGCGGAGCCCTAGTGAGGTCCAGTTGAAACTAGAACCTCCAGATTAAAGAGGAACAGGACGACCAGCTTAAAAGACCAGAGGAGGCCATTTGGTCAACATTGACACTACTAGCGGTGAAAGGTGACAACAATGATGAAAATAGAGACACAAAGCCTCTAGCCAGCACCTCAACTGAACACATGGAAACACAAGCTGATTTAGAGGACAGTGGAACATCACAACCAACTGATATCCAGCCCCTCTCTTCACATTGTTCCGAATCTGACATCACTGAAGACAGTGATGATTGGCACGGGGAGGAGACAGAGGAAGGTCCATCGAATGACACACTGAAATCGCACAAGACACAAAATGGCCACGCATGTGGTCAAAAGGATATAGAAAAAGACATGGGGACACATGCAGGAGAAACACCATTTGCTTGTAAAGTCTGTTAACAAAGATTCAGTCAAATGGATGTCTGAAGAAACACATGAGGACTCATAAAAGGGAAAAAACATTTGCGTGTACAGTCTGTAAACAAAGATTCAGTAAGAATGGAAATCTGAAGACACACATGAGGACTCATACAGGGGAAAAACCTTTTGCGTGTACAAGCTGTGAATTAAAATTCAGTCTAAATGCAAGTCTGAACACACACATGAGGACTCATACAGGGGAAAAACCCTTTGCTTGCAAAGTCTGTAAACAAATATTCAGTCACAATGGAAGTGACAAGTCTGAAGAAACACATGAGGAGTCATACAGGGGAAAACCCCTTTGCTTGTACAGTCTGTAAACAAAGATTCAGTCAAAATGGAAGTCTGAACACACACATGAGGACTCATACAGGGGAAAAGGCCTTTGCTTGCAAAGTCTGTAAACAAAGATTCAGTTTAAATGCAACTCTGAAGACGCACCTGAGGACTCATACAGGGGGAAAACCCTTTGCATGCGAAGTCTGTAAAAAAAGATTCAGTCACAATGGAAGTCTGAAGAAACACATGAGGAGTCATACAGGGGAAAAACCCTTTGCATGCAAAGTCTGTAAACAAAGATTCAGTAAGAATGGAAATATGAAGGCACACATGAGGACTCCTACAGGGGAAAGACCTTTTGCGCAACTTCAACCAAAATGCTGCTCTGAAAACACACATGAAGACTCATCCAGAGGATGAGCTGAGTGAAACATTGCTTCTCAAGATTCATGGAGTTACATACGTACATACAGAGTACAGAGATTCCCTGCATTTATGCGACAAACCAAAGCCTGGCGGCGGTGGCTCAGGGGTAGAGTGCCTGGATGGCAACCGTAAGGTTGCCAGTTCGAACCCGGGCTCCCCCAGAGTTACTGTCGAAGTGTCCTTGAGCAAGACACTGAACCCCTAATTGCTCCCGATGTGCTAGTTGGTGCCTTGCATGGTTTCCGCTGCCATCGGCGTATGAATGCGTGTGTGAATGCGTGAATGTAATGCACAATCTCTGTAAAGCGCTTTGGATAAAGGCGCTATATTAAAAAAAAATGCACCATTTACGCGGGTTGTGCAGTCGACGCGCTGTGATTGGCCAGTCGCTGTGATTGACAGCATATACCTAAACCTAACCTCAAGAAAAACCTAACCTTGACCTCAGACTTAACTTGCCCGGGGGGCGTGGTTATAAACACAACCTGTGTAGGAATTAGTATGTAGCTGCATTTATTGTAAGATGATGATGATCACTAGCCTGGTATAAAGAAATTTGCATGAAATGTTCTACACACAATCTATTTCTTTCTTATGGTTAGATTAAGCCCCTAGTGGAGGTCAGGATATGACAAGTCACATACACCTCCCATTAAAATGCCGTCAATTAATTAAGCAGAGACACCAGACTAGGAACATTTGCAAGAAAACAAAAAGTTTTATTCCTCGTAAACCTCACAGAGAGCGAGAGAGAGAGAGAGAGAGCGCAGCGGAGGTCAGACCTGGGGAGGGGGGAGACAGAGAGAGCGCACAGCGGAGGTCAGACCTGGGGAGGAGACGGGGGAGACAGCAGTGACCATGGGCATAGAAAACTGTAAAGAAAACGAAAAAACCCAAACGAAAACACCTTTCTATACTTTCAACATCAGCTGACCAAAACCAACCGACTAAAATTGTAACTGTCACAACATTTTCAAGAGCCAATGACATAGCGATCTGCGCAAAGGGAAAAAGAAAAAAAAATAAGCTTCTCCACATACAGTAGGTGAAAACCGCACGAGCACGGAAAACAAAATGACCATTTCAAGATGAACCGCGTCAGACTCTAGCCCTGCGGGGAAAAAATACAATAATACCAGAAAGAGGCGTATATAAACGGAAGGATTGACTGCTTTTTGAACACCCATTTCCCAGAACGGATGCAAAATACTGTAACATTCACAAAATAATTTACTATCGTCCCTTAACTTTCAGCTAAGTAAATTGTCTACTATACAAACAGGTGACCCAATTTCTCTACCTGCTTCATACGCACTTCAATTAAAACTGCAATCCATAACTTTTATTTTGTGAATAGACTTTTCTTTTTTGCATGGTTTTGCCAATCTGGATGATGTTAGTACAATATATAACCCAACTGCTGTGAAGCATTGGCCTTTCGAATAAAAGATTTTACGTTTGGTTGCATGCTGAAAATGGCCGATCTACAAGCTTACAACGCGTTGTGAGCTTGTAGATCTGCTATTTTCAGAGCGCACCCAAACACAAGATGACTCGTCATTTAGTTGTACCGGATCTCTAGTCTAGTTTTTATCTCTGTCTGTCAAGCCCCAAACAGGCTCTCTCAGCGAAAGACATTTCAGCACTCATGCAGTGCTCCCCGGGTTCGAATCCACGGCGAGCACATGAAGGTTACGGATTGTCGCTTTAAGTGATATTCAAGGACATCTGCGTCCAATGTATCTGCTGTACATTCTCAGAGAGCACATAATTATTACCATTATATAAAAAAATAACCATTCTATTCTTGGCACATGGACTGGAGTTAAATCTTCGTAAAAATAAATAGAATCATTTAAATTGCGGGAATTGAGTGGAACAAAATTTCTGTTTTTTTTTTTTTTGGCATTTCCAAAGCCTCGTTTCTTCTTGTATACATTGCAAACTCAAAAGTCCCAACTTTACAGTTTTGTTTCCCCTCTTTCAAAACGTTTTTCTTTTCTTTCTACAATGCAATTTTAAATGATAATTTAAGAAATAAACATGGAGCTAATAGCTGACCAGAGAAGGTTGTGAGATCGTGTTCTTCTGAGGGCTGCAGGGGGGGTGGGGGGGACGACGACGACAACGACGACAACAACCATGCAGAGAGATTCACTCACACGCCTGTGTGCAGTGAGTAGACCACCCATTAACGTACTGCCACCTACTGGGCAGTCAGTGTGTGACACACAAGCTGGAAAGGACACTGCTGTTCTCAAACGTTGTCATATCAAGGACCCACAAAGTATAGTATTTTTTTCGGATCCGCACATTTTGGAAAATAACCGATATATAAAAAGGTTTAAAAAGATGAAACTGACTTTGATGTGATATTAGCTAATTTGGCGGGGGGGGGGGGGGGGGGGGGGGGACCCCTGAAGACCACCCTTGACAACTATGCCCATTTTTAGCCTGAATCCTATCATTATATTGTGGGGAGGACACGTGAGAATATATATATATATATATATATATATATATTTATATATATATATGAAAAGAAAATAAAGTTACTTCAGGGATTGTCAAAGTGAATTCCATCAGCGCTAGCTCTCGTCTCGACAGCCTGGAGCTTTGTTTTCCCCTCGTTGGCGACAACTACATTCTTGCGCTGCATGAAATCAACAATGTGGTAAATAATAGTACTTTATATATATATGTCCCCTTTAGCTGCTGTTGGGGTATTGAGTTGACAACGCACACGTCCTCTGCATTTATTCACTAGGTAATGGAGATTTCTCAATGCTCTCTCTTAACACATTCTTACATCCTCCTCCTCACATTAGAACTATTGGACTCGGGTTAAAACCCATTCTGGGCCGATCTACAAGCTCATAGCGCGGCACCGAGTGAAGCTTGTAGATCTGCTATTTTGGAAAAATCGTGAAAATGTGGCGCACATCTTTGACTATATCTTCTTTCAGAGTTTTTAGCGTTAACGTTTTTAACTAAAATCTTTGCTTCTGGGGGTCACTGGAAAAACATATTTTCAGACTGGGGCCGGCAGCCAATTTCTGGGGTCCTTGACATGAAATAGTTTGAGAACCACTGATATAGAAAACTGTCAGGATTTCTTTTTTTAATCGGCCTCAGGTGTAAATGGGTTAAAAAAAACATCTCTTTAAACTCAGTCATTGGTGGTAAGAAGAATGAAGTTGCCCCTGGGCACTGAACTGCGCCCAGAGTCAATTAGCTGGCATAATGTCATACAGACATTAGATAACCTTCTCAATGGTCGTTGCCAAATGGTTCCTTTCCAGCTTGGCCAAATGCTTGACATTCAGCAGAGAGAAGGGCTGAGATCAGGCTGGGTCGTATGGTCTTCATTAATCCTCTTAATTAAAGTCCTGTCTCAAGGCACTGTGATCATGACAATGAGTGAAAACTATGCAGAACTTTGAGAAGGCATTATTATTAGACACTAATTCGTCTAAGTGACATCTTTGCACAACTTTAAAACTATTTTTGGACGTCATTGAGGGGAAGTACGGACCGGGAAAACCGAATCGCCTTATAATGGCGAACTGGCAGAGCCGACTGGGATTTGCTCACTCAAACTCTGGGCTAATTTAACTTAAAACCAACTGCTCTATTTACATCGCGGTGTTAACTGCGAAACTGAACACTGAAGATAGCAACAACAAAAAAAATCCCTTTCCAAAAAGGCAGAACGAACCATTGACCAGGAGCAGGATGCAATTTGGTCTCTGATTTTGGACTATTAAAAAAGAAATCTAATAAAACTTGAATCAGGACGAGAGTCTGTGCCAACGTATGCACTACATTCCTCTGATTGTACACATGTTAACGTCCTACCTTGAGGTGCCGGGATTGGGGGTGGGGGGTATATATTATATCTGTCAGATCGTCCGATGTATGGAGAGAATAGGAGGGACGCATTCGCAGTTAAATCAGAACTCCGTGTTCCAACTTGATGAGAAGAAACCAAACCTAAGAAAGTAAGCTCGCCATTCATCCCGAGGCCATCGAGAGCAGGTGGTTGGTTAAGTGCTGGTGGGTGTGGTGGTTGTGTGTGTGGGCGGGGGGGGGGGGGGGGGGGAGCAGTAACGCTCTTTAGATGAAGATAAAGGCCCGATTCTGTGAGGTTTCACTAGACACTTACGAGAAGAGAAGAAAGAAATAAAAAATAAAACCGAAGGGAGGGGCGACGGTCCCTAGTTGACGTAAATGTCCCTTAAAAAGTATTTTAATTTTTTTTGTCTTTTGTTTTAACTACAACAAATACAGTCACACGATAACGACATCCTTCTGACCTGGTGAAGAGGAGGAGGAGGAGGAGGAGGGGGAAAAAAATGAAAACAAAACCACCTTCTCGGCCGCCGCAGACCTTGCCGAGAGCGGATCTTGGGAGGTGGCGGGTCGGTCGGTCGGTCGGGTGGGAGGGAGGGAGGATGGGAGGGCAGGTGGTACTGCGGAAAAGACCGTTTGATTGGAGGATGGCTGGAGGGGGTCCGGCGGTGGCGGGTTCACTTTTTGAGGGGCTGGTAGACGGAAGCGTTGGGGTCCAGGCCAGAGGGACTGGTGTCCATGAACTTGGAGGAGTAGTGGGGCGTCACGGGGCTCATGTTGCTGCTGTCGGCCGTGTAGGAGATGCTGGGCATGACGGCCATCACCTCGGCTATCTTCTGCTTCAGGTCTTTGATCTCCTGGTCCTTCTGCAGGATTTGACCTGCGGAGCGGACCACACACACACACACACACACACACACACACAGCAGATGAGTCTCACATCGAGATCAAATGTGTGAGCTGAGAATGTTCTATTACTCAAGACTAGAACAATGGTTCCCAAAACTCTTCACTTTGACGATATTTCTAAGTTGCTAAATTATAAATGTAGAGTGTTCTTTAAGAAAGAAAAACAAACAAAAACCAACAATAAAAATCCAGTTGAGCTCCTTGGTCTACCTTTCAAGCCTGTTTTCTCAACTCGCTGTTTTCTGCAAGACATCACTCTAAAAGCCATATCTCCAAAACTGGTGGGTCAAACTGAACAACCAATATGTCAATTTGAAGCTATGATTCCCTGCTTTCATATGACATGAAAAAACAAAAATTCAAAAAAATCCAATGGCAGTCCCTCAGTCAAATTTGGCCCATCGACAAGCTCACAACATGGCACGATGCAACACGTCGTGAGCAACGACAAAATTCATGCACTTCATGAATTAAAGTCGTCCTTGGCAGGGAAATTAACTGGTTAACTTCCGTGTGCAGTTCACACACACACACACACACACACACACACACACACACACACACACACACACACACACACACACACACACACACACACACACACACACACACACACACACACACACACACACACACACACACACACACACACACGTCATTTACAACACTAATAGAATATGGAATTGTGTGAAATTGATGTCGTTTAAATGGGGCAGCAGGCAGCGATCAACCACAGAAAGGAGCTCTTGCCATAATGCTGAATCACTGGAGAAGATTAGCATTTAGAGAACTGGGGGGGGGGGGGGGGAGCACACAACTCTGCACCAATACAAATTACAACTCTGCACCAATACAAATTACAACTCTGCACCAATACAAATTGGTGGCGCTACGAGCTTGTAGATCTGCTATTTTTGAAAAATCGTTAAAATGTGGCGCAAATCATTGAATATATATTTCAGAGCGAACATTTCTAACTAAAATATTTGCTTCTGGGGGGTCCGTGGAACGTTTTTCGGAAAACCGGCGAAGAAACGCTGCTAAAAATCCAAAAAACGCAGCACAGTGTGCAGGGACTGTTATCTTATAGCAGATCTACAAGCTCATTGAGCTTGTAGATCTGAATAACCGTGTGTGAATCTTTGAATACATAATTTTTTTGTAAAGCAAAAAAAAAGGCATTTTCAGATGGGGCTCGGCAGGCAAATGCATATCATTTCGGCAACTGTTAGGATCCAGGAGACATTTGTAGAATTGGTCTGAGAGGCCTTGATGGGTTAAAGGAACTGGGGGAATTATTGTCAGAGCCAGTAATCCAGCTGTATGACGTACGTTCACTGCTGACTTCATGGATGAGGAGACAGGGCTTACATCGGGTCATACGATAACAGCAGCTATAACGTCTGCGCCGGCAGAAGACAAGAGACGGCAGAAAGTATACATCTCATCATCACTAAGGCCCTTAAACGACACTAACACGAGCGTCCTTTTTCGGGGCCATCATGAGTCATCATGATAGGTTAACATTTGCCGAAAACATCCGTAGATACTGTAGATAAGAGGTGCACAAAAGGTATTATCGCGATCTACCAACAATCAGCAATGGAATAATATTTATTTTGGGTGCGTAGTAGATCTTGTTGAGCTGGTCAAAAAAAGTATATAGCCCTGGGGCACCTATATTAGCCAGGGTTTAATGGGTTTAATGGGCATAGTTCTGTGTGTTCTTATGATCATCAACTTGTACGAATATCAACTTGTACGGCCGCAGCTGTAAAAGTAAAGGAGTCATATACTGTAGAAGCTTCTTTGTAAGTGCTTTGGACTTTTGTTTAGAGACAGACTATAGTGGCTGCAGAATTGCTGAGTGGACCGTTTCAAAAGGTCTTTACACGCCACGAAGCGTGACGACTAAACGACACGAGAAAAGCGAGTATTTCGCATGAATCACGTTATCACCTACGTGATATTCATCTTCAGCGTGGATGTGCTCGTGGAACAAAATTATTTCCTGGCGAAATAATTGCAGCTAAAAAAACACCCCCTGGTGTCCTGTAAGGCCCTTACAAGCCAGCAGGGTCAGCCAATTAGCCTATGGTGAGATTCTGCTCTGTAAAGGAGGGAGGGTGCCGAACAGAAAGGGGCCTGGACTGGAATTGGTACTATGGGTGACATTCTGGAGCCTTTCTTTGTATTTGACTAGATGCGTGTGTGCACTGTATATATATATATATAAGTGTGCACTGTGCAGAAGTGTGCACTGTGCAGCAATCTAGACAGACTGTAAAGATTAGATTGGGACTGGGGAGCACAAGCTGTCTACTCAATGCAATTGTATTCATGCAGAGGAAGTTAAAAATGAATGAACCATTAAAATAACTGGCTGTGCTGTAAGGATCACATTCTTATACGCCCGCGGTCTTATGGGACATCACGGCCAAGGGACCACTTGACCTAGTTTTAGGAGACATTCTTAACCCATTTTGGTGTTAGCATCATGTCGTGCTTTAGCTATTGAAAAATAGCAGATCTACAAGCTCATAGCGCGCCACCGAGTGGCGCGCTACCAAACAAGGAAGCTTCCTTGCAAGTTATAGCGTGCGCTTGCGGCGCCTAGCAGTAATGGGTGGCCGGGACGCGACGCGTCGCTCACCTTGTGCGATCTCCAGCTGCCTCTTGGCGTCGCCCAGCGCTGAGAAGAGGTCCAGTTTGATCCTGGTCTCTGCACTCAGGCTGTTCTCCAGGTGCTGCGTTTTATCCTGCATGGCTGACAGCGCTGACATCAGCACCTCTGTGTCCTTCTCGTTCTCTTTATATTTATGGAGCTCCTGGACAGACAAGACAAGACAAGACAGACAGACGGACGGTTGGACAGTTAGATGACAGATGTCCAGCAGAGCAGTGGCACTGGCTAACATCCATCTACAGGTAGATCAGATGGTAGAAGACACAAGCGGTCTCTTGTGAGGACAAGGCTTTCCTAAATTAGTTTCAGATTAGTTTCATTTTAGATCGGTACGAGGACTCCCTCGTTCCTGCAGCTAGCCCCATTTTAAATATAGTGAGGCGGTAGTAGTCAGAGTAAGGCCGTCAGAACGAATTTCGGGAGTGGAATACTATTTGCACGTGAAAGAATTTTGAAATTGCCATTTGTTGTCATGTTTATTTTGTTTTTTATGTTGACCTTATAATCCTTGTTTTTTTTTTTTTACTAGCAATACATCTACGTGCAACAAAGTTGCGCCTGCCTAGAATGAACATACAAGTCACAAAATTATTGTTTTTGCTAAAGAATGACCTCTGAAACAAACTACAGTCACGTCGGTGAACAGACTGCACGTAATTCTCCACCAGCGAGAAGGACTTCACCTGCACTTTCATTTCCAGTTCTCGGATCTGGTCTTCTTTGAGCTTGATGTCCATTGTGAGTTTCTTACACTCCGTCTCTAACTCGGAGATCCTCCTCCTCAGCGTTTCTGTGCATTCCCCTCTGAGGACAAACAAAACGAGACACATTATAATGCTTAATTTATACTCCACCGCGGGAAGTGAGTTGCGTGCCAAAGAGGACAGCCATCTACAAGCCATCTACGGAGCATAAACTAAGGCTTAACGGTGTGGCTTCCCCGTGCACTTTAAAAGGCTTTGAGAGTCGAGACCGTTTGTTAAATTAATTAGCAGTTATCTTGACTGACTGGCTTGAATCTTCCTACTTACCGTATATTAGTCTACACTAAATTGAACACATTTCTTCAGTTCTACTCGAGTGGGAGTATTGTGGCCTTTGGTAACTTCTGGAGACCGAAGCTCTTACAGTGAATTATGGCCACTGTAGGGATCAGACAGTGAAACCATTATTCAGCAAAGGCAGACAGAAGGAACTGGGTTTTCTCAGCCAGCATCACAAGTAACTAAAATGTTTCAAATAAGTCACAAATTGTCTGAAGCGGTGGTTTTCAATCTGTGGCTCAAGGTCACCCCTGTAAATGACCGTTTCACCCAAGGCACCCCCAAATCACATTGTTACTTTACAGGGCCATTTGTCATATTAACGGATGGTACGTAAATACGTAAATCATTCACCCAAAGATACAGTTATGTCACAAGAAAAACTGGGGAGAATATTTGTTTCCAATGGGACGACAGACTTTAATTCCTATTCTGGGGGGAAACATTTGGCAAAAATAGCCAATCTACATGCTCACAACGCGCCACAAGGTGCTGCTATGATCTGCTGTTTTTGGTGAAGACACTTGGTGTACTGGGGCAGGGGTAGAGTGGCCAGTAGAGTGCGCCAGGCTACGGTAGAGCAGCAGGATAGGAACTGTGAGGTAATACAAATCTTCTCTTATGGAGGTCCGCAGGCTAAAGAAATTCAATTTGAGGGTCCTTGACATGAAAAGGTTTAGGCACCACTGGTCTAAAGTACTTCCTTGTGTGTAGTGTGTACATGGATGGTGCAGCCAGTGCTTACAGCCCTGGTCTCAAGTACTTTATGTGTGTACTGTAGTGTGTACCTGGATGCTACAACCCTGGTGTAAAGTACTTTTATGTGTGTACTAGTGTACCTGGATGCCACAGCCCTGGTGTAAAGTACTTTATGTGTGTAGTGTGTACTAGGGCATTAACATAATAATCGAATAGTCGACTAATATTTTTTTAAATACTTTTTATGATTTTCTTTTTTTTTTGCTTTTCTACAGCAGACATGCAGGCATGCAGCTGTGAGCTCGGTTGTTTTGTTGGTAGTTTGCCAACTTCAGTACTAATCCATTCCTGGCTGATTGTTTTCATATCATATACAAGCCTACTGTACGTGGGTTTTGCCGTCACCCTCACTCGTGTGGGCGGCGGATCGGCGGTGGCACTAGCAGCATTCAAGACAGTTTTTCTTTGGGAAAAGCATAATGTGATATGCCTCATAGGCTCATACGCTCAATGGGGACAACTACAGTGTGTAAATACTTTTTACTATTGGTGAGTTTATTACTGTAGTTTGTTCAACAGGTTAGATTGGAGACGTGTCGTTGTGTCGTCCGGTACAGTAAAGTATAGCAGGAGTTCCTCCTCACTCTGCCCAATATTATCCAGTTTGGTGACAGTCAAACTACGGTAGCTCTTGCCGTGATTTCATGTTTCTTCATGCTTATCCACCAATAAACAAACCACTATGCCGCACGATCATAGTTATAATAGTCGCGATGAAGTTAAGTAGTTGATCATCTTCATAGCCTGGCAGCCTGCTAGCTAGCAAACCTAGTATGTAATCATAACCTCCTCCTAGCTTGTAGCTCCTTCTAAAAACCAAAGGAACTGTGGTTGTAAGTTGTTGTTGAACATTTAGGGTTGTATGAAAAACATCGCATGGTTCATTCCTCCTCCTCCTCCCCGCTTCAGTCTCCACTCTCCAAACATTGTGAACAACGTAACATGCTATGCTGCTCGGTAGAACGGTCTTGCGCATCAAAAATAGCAGATCTACAAGCTCACAACGCGTCCATCCGTGAGTCATTGAGGACTTGCAACTTTGACTTGAAACAGCTGAGCTAACTTCGGCCAATCAGAGCGGCATTCAGCGTAATATAATAAGAGAGTGGCGACACTCGCGTTGACTCCCACTGTAACAATGGAATGCGGAAGTGCTCATTCTATCTCAATGGGATAGTTCCAATGTTTGGAACTATAGCCCATAGGTACCCGCTTTGCGGTGAGATCAAAGTGTGTCGCCACTCTCTTAGTACTATTCCACTCGGCCTGCATTCACAGGCTCTGTTTTGCTTCACTCGCTGGCTGTTTCAGAACACGATGTTTTAATGCTTGATTGGATGGAACAAATATCATATTTTACCGCCGACTAATCGACTATAAATCAATTTTGATGGTAGTCGAGTCGACTATCAAAAATTACATTTGGTTAATGCCCTAGTGTGTACTGTACCTGGACGCTGCAGCCAGTGCCACAGCCCTGGTGTAAAGTACTTTGATGTGTGTAGTGTACCTGGATGCCACAGCCCTGGTGTAAAGTACTTTGATGTGTGTAGTGTACCTGGATGCCACAGCCCTGGTGTAAAGTACTTTGATGTGTGTAGTGTGTAGTGTACCTGGATGCCACAGCCCTGGTGTAAAGTACTTTGATGTGTGTAGTGTGTAGTGTACCTGGACGCTGCAGCCAGTGCCACAGCCCTGGTGTAAAGTACTTTGATGTGTGTAGTGTGTAGTGTACCTGGATGCCACAGCCCTGGTGTAAAGTACTTTGATGTGTGTAGTGTGTAGTGTACCTGGATGCCACAGCCCTGGTGTAAAGTACTTTGATGTGTGTAGTGTGTAGTGTACCTGGATGCCACAGCCCTGGTGTAAAGTACTTTGATGTGTGTAGTGTACCTGGATGCCACAGCCCTGGTGTAAAGTACTTTGATGTGTGTAGTGTACCTGGATGCCACAGCCCTGGTGTAAAGTACTTTGATGTGTGTAGTGTACCTGGATGCCACAGCCCTGGTGTAAAGTACTTTGATGTGTGTAGTGTACCTGGATGCCACAGCCCTGGTGTAAAGTACTTTGATGTGTGTAGTGTACCTGGATGCCACAGCCCTGGTGTAAAGTACTTTGATGTGTGTAGTGTACCTGGATGCCACAGCCCTGGTGTAAAGTACTTTGATGTGTGTAGTGTGTACTGTACCTGGACGCTGCAGCCAGTGCCACAGCCCTGGCCGCCGTGGCCTCCTCCAGCTTCTTGCGTTTCTTCTCGTCTGCGAGCTGCTTCTCGGCGCTGGCGCGCGCATCCTGCTCGGCCTTCAGCCTCTTCTCCAGCTGGCCTACCGCCTGCTTGTCTTTCTGCTTGGCCTGCACGGCATTGTGGAGCCTGCACGCACGCACACGCACACACACACACACACACACACACACACACACACACACACACCCCCACACACACACACACACACACACACACACACACACTTGTTAGTGAAATGAGATCCGACTGTGCCTATCACAGTCGGATGCGAGCATGGTTCCATCCTCAGGTTGAATACAGAGTGCCGTAGCGTGTGCTGTGACTAGCCAGTCGCTGTGATTGACAGCCTACACCGAAACCTAACCCTAACCTCAGTAAAATTATACCTAAACCTAACCCTAACCTTAACCTCAGTAAAACTATACCTAAACCTAACCCTAACCCTAACGTTAACCTCAGTAAAACTACCGTATACCCAACCCTAACCTTAACCCCAGTAAAACGATACCTAAACCTAACCTCAGTAAACTATACCTAAACCTAACCCTAACCTTAACCTCAGTAAAACTATACCTAAACCTAACCTTAACCTCAGTAAAACTATACCTAAACCTAACCTCAGTAAACTATACCTAAACCTAACCCTAACCTTAACCTCAGTAAAACTATACCTAAACCTAACCTTAACCTCAGTAAAACTATACCTAAACCTAACCCTAACCCTAACCTTAACCTCAGTAAAACTATACCTAAACCTAACCTTAACCTCAGTAAAACTATACCTAAACCTAACCCTAACCTTAACCTCAGTAAAACTATACCTAAACCTAACCTCAGTAAACTATACCTAAACCTAACCCTAACCTTAACCTCAGTAAAACTATACCTAAACCTAACCTCAGTCAAACTAACGCAGTGGCTGTAGGGCGTTTCCAAGAACCCGAATCTGAGGACGATTCCCTCCTCGCCAGTCGGATAGGAACACACACAGCAAGAAGTTCCCAGTTTTGCTACAAAATGAACAAACAGGAAGTAACCAAGTCTTAAATGGCACGCCAAGCTTATTTATAGTAGTATCCAATACAGTACAGTACAGTACGGTCTTCCATTAGTCCAAGGATCTGGTCAACACAAAGCTAGGACGGTTACAGAAACAATCGTCGGTCTCAGAACTGAGGAAAAGTTGTACTGTGATTACTGACTTTTCTCTCAAATTCAATATATTTCATAGAATCCATTGCCTTTCAGTAAACAAAATTCTAACTACCTTCAATCTGGCGCCCTATTTTGGGCAGTATAGGCAAAAGAAAAACTAAACTTTGAACTTCTACAAGTTCTACGTGTTGAGCTCATAGCTGTACTATGTTCGCCTATGAAAATGTTCGCCTATGACATGCCAAAAATAGGGAGACTAGGTTGACATTTGTATTAAAGAAATCGGGACGTATCGGCTGTATAATTGTCGTTACGGATAACGGGTTTGGCCGATACGAATATCTGTGTTACAGAGTTGGCTTGCAGAATACCAAACGACTCGCCCCTTTACCAACTCGCCCCGGGCGTACAGCGGAACTGCGCGGCTTGGTATTCCTAAAGTAACCTAAGTAAATAATGCTTAAACGAGTTCAACCTAACCTTATTCCTAACCGTAACCTCAGTAAAACTATGCCTTAAACCTAACCCTTTACCTAAACTTATCCCCAGTAAAACTATGCCTAACCCTAAACTTATTTCTAACCTTATACTCTCTGTAAAACAAAATAAAGAACATAAGAACCGTTGGACCGAGCGGTCGGCGTGAGGTCGGCGGACAAACCGAGGGGCGAGATGGTTTTAGGGGCGACCGACCGTACCGGTCGATACCGGCTTAATGCAGACACCACCACCAGCACTCACTTGTTCTGTAGGAGCTCGTTCTCCTGGCGCAGCTGTCCCAGCTCGGAGCGGACGGAGCGCTCGGCGCTGCCCAGCGAGCCCATCTGACTGCGCAGATCCTGCTCCACCTGCCGGCTGGCCTGCAGGTCCGCCTTCAGCTTCTTCACGTCCTGCTCCAGCCTGGAGACACACACACACACACACACACACACACACACACACACAAGGATGTGATGCACCTTTTCATGTCAAAATGTACATGCATTTGGCTGCGGTTCCCCATTTGAAAGGGGTGTTGGGCCAGGGAGAGACCCCCATAAGAGTTTGAAAATGTCAACATTATTACTCCCAAGTCCTTCCAAGCCAAAGTATGAAATGTTTAACCCATTCTGACCGGGCACCCATTTTGGTGTCAGCATCATGTTATGCTTTAGCTATTTAAAAATAGCAGATCTACAAGCTCATATCGCGCCACCGAGTGGCGCGATACGAGCTTGTAGGTCTGCTATTTTTGAAAAGAATCGAAGAACGACTGACATTTTTAGAATCTGATCTCAGGTCAGAATGGGTTCATCAGACCAGTGTGTGTCCGGCGGAAACCTCGTATGAATCTGATCTCAGGTCAGAATGGGTTAAACTATTCAAGAATTTGGAAGAATCACTGGGGGGGAAAGCCTGGCCTGGACCACATAGACCCCTCACTGAGAAACACTGGTTCAGAATATCAGTCAAACACCGCTTAAAGAGAACATACGGGTGGAACCATTTTCCAAAATATACCCATCCATTACATCCATTTCAGCGCAGTATGCAAATCAACTTGCAGAGACTTTCTTGAGATGGGCAATCCAACTTCTTTTTGTAACCAAGTTACATCCTAGCTGCATTTCGATGCGACACAACACAAACAACATTTTCAAACATTGCTCACGTATTAATCAGGCAGCAACATTGCCTCAATTATTACTCGGGTAAATTCAGTAATGTTTGATGACGATGATGATGAAAAAACTAATGGAAAATCAAGAAAATTACTTAAATTAAAAAGTACTCGGTGGTAAAAAAATGGTCTAGGTTTATGTATCAGAACAAAAATACATCGCTTGGATGCACCTGCGACGTATCCTCGGTGATGTATCCCGAGGTCATCGGGGTTTCGTGTCTCGCGAACATCATACCCCTCACTCGGGTGACCCAGCCGGGGTGCTCAAGTCCCGACTTACGTCCCAGTAGCTACCCTCGATCGGACCCACTAGGGAAAGACCGGGGCCATCACAATCTGTTGGATCCACTCCGGAACTACTCTGCCGGGACTGGGAGGTACAATTCTGGCATGTGGAGGGACTAGGCTCTGTGGGTTGACTCCTGTACGGGCCCGTCCTACGTCTCACCAGGTCCACTCCTGCTCTCACCTCACCAGAGCATAATATATGACACAAATAAATATAGAAATAGACGCTAAACCTAAAGAGCATGCTTGACCTGTTAAAGTGTCAACAAATAATAATAATAATAAAGTACTTCCCTCATATTCATGCTCTGAACGGCATGGTGCAACCAGTCATGCCTGATTGACACATAGTTTGCACCGTGTCGCAACAAACAGATTGTAAATAGTTGATCTAGGAGCTCATGATGTGTCAAATAGCAGATCTACAAGCTCATAGCGCGCCACCACAAGCTTGTAGGTCTGCTATTTTTGCAAAATCGAAGAACGACTGACATAGAAACGTAGCTTTTTCAGAAAAACGGGTTTAGTTGCTTGAAATATTATGCCAAAACGGAACTCAGATCCTCAAACTCAGACTTGAGCTGGTCTTCATCACAGTTTAGTTTGGGTTTTTTTTTTTTTTATGATTTATTTGGGGAATCTTTATGCTTTATGTTGGTTGTTTTTGTTTTTGTGCAGTTGTTTGAGTGTTGAATCTGTAATGGGCCACAGCGGAAACAAGTCTTATAGGCTTTTTTTCCCTGTGTGCCTTATATCCACTCGTCGTTTGGATAACAAATTAATTAAATCAATAAAATATTCATTCAATTAACCCCCTGAATGCCAAGACTACGTCAAGCCCATAGACTGCCATGTTAATTGACGTAGTAAATCAACAAATCCCTCCAAGCCAATGACGTTATCTGCGTAGTAGACGTACTGCCCTGTCAGTACGTCTTTTTATAACAAAATATTGCAATTGTTTGACATTCTTTTAATTATTTTTATGTAATCTACCATAAACCGGCCGAAACCCGCGCGATCGTGCACTATCGTGCACGCGCGCCGTCTCTATGTGATCCGCGGCAAAAAATGTGATATTTTGGGATGTTCCTGGCCGTTTTTAAGCTTAATCTGACTAAGTTATGACAAAGCTAATGTTAGTTTAGCAATCCGGACGGCCAAGCTATAAGCTAGGGGTCAAATTAGCTTCCTTTGTTTACCTCGTTTGACAGGAAGTGATTTAGCCAGATTTAACACTTTTGTCAAAATCAGAATAATGGAACGTTACTGCCATCAAGTGGAACTTCTGGGTATTACTTTGAAATCGAAAGTAAAACGTGATGTATTGTATTTAGATCGCTGATCCCTCTTATTGCATTAAAATGACGAATTAAGAAATGGGGCATTGGCCAGCATTGGCCAGATTTGGCGACTTTTTGAATGGCAATCGAAAAATGTGAGATATGACCACAATGTCACGAAATGTCTCATTTTATAGCTCCAAGTCACTACTTTACAATGAAAAAATAATTATGATTATAGCTTGTTCCATCGTTTACTTATAAGCTTTTTAGTAGACCTTGGTTTCAGTGATAAGTCAAACCAAGGTGTACTAAAGTGCTTATAAGTAAACGAAGGAACATGCTAGGAACATATTTTTTTTCCCGGTGTAAACTAGAGATGTGCAGCTTTAAAATGAGATATTTCGTGACATTGTGGTCATATCGCACATTATTCTATAGTCATTCAAAAAGTCAGCCAAAGTTGGCCTAAGGCACAATAAGATGATATTAAGGGTGGCCATAAGAGAACTAACTGGCTGAGCCAACAGGCAGGCACCCGTGTTACAGGTCACTTTTTAATCCCAGTTGAGGTTGTGCATTGTTTCAACACCAAATACTCCTCCTTGTTCATTTGAGAAAAGAAGACAAGTGTCTGGTTGAAACATCTTATTAAGACTTTAAGTCACTTCAAGGAATGGTGACTTTTTGACACGCAAAAAGAGCTCGTTGTTGTTTTAACCCATTAAGACCTGAGGCCGTTTCTATATCAGTGATGCTCAAACTTGTTCATGTCAAGGACCCCTAAAATGGTATGTATTTGCGGGACCAACCCCCCATCTCCACCAGGAGCAAAGGTTTCTGTTAAAAACGTAAAGATATATATATATATTCAAAGATTAGCACACATTTTCACGATTTCTCAATAGCATATCTACAAGCTCATGGTGCGCCACGAAGTGAAGCGTTATAAGCTTGTAGAGTGGCTACTTTTGAATAGCCAAAGTATAAAATAATGGCTCAAGTGGCTAAGAAATCTAAAGTAATTAGCCTCGTTAGTTGTAGGTTATGAGCACCAGCGTGCAGAAAGCATCACGGTCAGCCAATTAGATTCAGTCCATCATCAGCTTGATCAAATTGATCCTTTTCACACAGCCTGTTAACACGCGGCCACAACAAAGCATCCCTTCTGTGGCAGCAGCTACTGACACAACTCAGCTGGAAGGGAAGATCAATGCGTGAACAACAGAAAGTGGTCCAGGAAGTAAAGACGAGTTACCGTCTAAAAAGGAGTACACACACATTGCTCAGCCAATCATATCATCGTTATGGGGTGCACACAAACACACCAAGCTGGACATAGGAGGGGCTAGCTAGCGCCTCTCAAAAACAGCTTTAAACAGTGATCTGTTAACACATTTAGACCTGAGGACTATTCTACAAATTTCTTCTAAATCCTGACAGTTTTCTGAAGAAAAAAAAACATGTTTCTGTGTCAGTCGCTCTCAAACGTTTTTCATGTCAAGGACCCCCAAAAATATATGTAATTGCCCACAGAGCCCCATCTGAAAATATGTTGTTCCAGGGATCCCCCAGCAGCAAAGATTTGAGTTAAAAATGTTCACTCTGAAAGAATATATTCAAACATTTCGGCCACGATTTTTTGAGTGGTGCAACCACTCCCTTACGGAGCTGTGTGTGTGGGTGGGTGGGTGCGTCT
This sequence comes from Protomyctophum parallelum, assembly GCF_964188405.1. Classification (NCBI taxonomy): domain Eukaryota; kingdom Metazoa; phylum Chordata; class Actinopteri; order Myctophiformes; family Myctophidae; genus Protomyctophum; species Protomyctophum parallelum. The sequence goes on along the minus strand of NC_139718.1, from coordinate 43,686,210 downwards.
GAGCACGAAAACAGCATGGTTGTTTTTCACCACCTGTGCACAACCTAATACACACACACACGCACATATTAACTGTATATATGGTGATTTTGAGTGTGCCAGTACAGTACAGTGACAGACAGTACAGTACAGGGTACAGTAGAGGGACCCCCACACGGTAAATATGTCATTTCTCAACCGTTTCGGACACGGGCCGGCACCCTGGGTGCGTTCCTGTGGGTCTGGAACCCCCCCCCCTTTCGGGGTTGCACCACAAAAAAATAGCATGAGCTTGTAGATCTGCTATTTTTCAATAGCTAAAGTATAACATAATGCTTAAAACACCAAAAGGGGTTCCCGCCCCAAAACGGGTTAGTGGCATTTCTATCTCTGGGACCCCAATGTATATTGTAAAATCTAAGTAAATTTACCTCTTGAGAGTGTACAAATGGAACCAAATGGACCCATTCCATTTGTACACTCTCCGAGTGACAGACCCATGAGGGTTAATTTGGTTCCATTTGTACAACTCTCTGAGTTACAGACCCATAAGGGTCCATTTGGTTCCATTTGTACAACTCTCTGAGTTACAGACCCATAAGGGTCCGTATGGTTCCATTTGTACAACTCTCTGAGTTACAGACCCATAAGGGTCCGTATGGTTCCATTTGTACAACTCTCTGAGTTACAGACCCATAAGGGTCCATTTGGTTCCTAACTATCATTCAGCTGGGAGTGGGGACCCCCTGGAACTCGCTCAAGGACCTCTAGGGGTCCCCCGGACCCCACTCTGAGAACCACTGCACTATACAGCACAGCACAGCCGCAGGCAGGCAGGCATCAAGCATGAGTCCCAGCATGCCATCAAGAACAAGAATCCTCCACATAAAATGTGAGTAATAATAACTTGTGTTAACCAAGTGTTAATAAAACGTATAGAACCCCACAGCCCAATTCAATTATGACACAATTTGGTTTACGGGGCCGTCTGCAAACATGCACTGAATGCGTGGTTTACGGGGCCGTCTGCAACATGCACTGAATGCATGGTTTACGGGGCCGTCTGCAAACATGCACTGAATGCATGGTTTACGGAGCCGTCTGCAAACATGCACTGAATGCGTGGTTTACGGGGCCGTCTGCAACATGCACTGACTGCATGGTTTACAGGGCCGTCTGCAACATGCACTGAATGCATGGTTAATGGGGCCGCCTACAACATGCACTGAATGCATGGTTTACGGGGCCGTCTGCAAACATGCACTGAATGCGTGGTTTACGGGGCCGTCTGCAAACATGCACTGAATGCATGGTTTACGGGGCCGTCTGCAAACATGCACTGAATGCATGGTTTACGGGGCCGTCTGCAAACATGCACTGAATGCATGGTTTACGGGGCCGTCTGCAACATGCACTGAATGCATGGTTTACGGGGCCGTCTGCAACATGCACTGAATGCATGGTTTACGGGGCCGTCTGCAACATGCACTGAATGCATGGTTTACGGAGCCGTCTGCAACATGCACTGAATGCATGGTTTACGGAGCCGTCTGCAACATGCACTGAATGCATGGTTTACGGGGCCGCCTGCAACATGCACTGAATGCATGGTTTACGGGGCTGTCTGCAAACATGCACTGAATGCATGGTTTACGGAGCCGTCTGCAACATGCACTGAATGCATGGTTTACGGGGCCGTCTGCAACATGCACTGAATGCATGGTTTACGGGGCCGTCTGCAAACATGCACTGAATGCGTGGTTTACGGGGCCGTCTGCAAAAATGCACTGAATGCATGGTTTACGGGGCCGTCTGCAAACATGCACTGAATGCATGGTTTACGGGGCCGTCTGCAACATGCACTGAATGCATGGTTTACGGAGCCGTCTGCAACATGCACTGAATGCATGGTTTACGGAGCAGTCTGCAAACATGCACTGAATGCATGGTTTACGGAGCCGTCTGCAAACATGCACTGAATGCATGGTTTACGGAGCAGTCTGCAACATGCACTGAATGCATGGTTTACGGGGCCGTCTGCAAACATGCACTGAATGCATGGTTTCAGTTTACAGGAATTTCTACTTGGTGGTTGTTCGCCTAACATAGCCGATCTACAAGCTCACAGAGGGTCGAGCTTGTAGGTCGGCTGTTTTCAGTGCTCGACATGGCACACAAACCACGCGAACCAGGCGTTAGGCCGCGTCACGGGTGGCCTCCCTCCACACATATCTCGCAGAACTACATTTCACGCAGACGCCGTGGCTCCAGCCAAGTAGGCCAACTGACACTCGAGCATAGCTTGAAGAATATGACCGGCGTGAACTGACAGCCAAGCTTGAAGCTCTTGTCTGTCTTGACATGTTCTGTGTGTGAAGTTCTGTGAGCTTTTGGGGGACGAACAAAGGCCTGGAGCGTGGATGCCTGTTGTCAGTGTAACTCATCGGTCTCCGGTGTGTGTGTGTGTATGTGCAAGTGTGCGAGTGCGTGCGTGCATAGGCTTGTCACAATTATTACATAATCGCTCAATCACAATTATTTGAGATAATCCCAATTATTTTGCATAATCGTTTTTCCAAAAATATCAGAAAAAGCTTATCTACAAGCTTATAACATGTCACGTGTTGTAGAACTGGTCAGGGCAAGGGTATAACACGTCACGTGTTATACGCTTGTAGACCGGCTATTTACGCCATTTAAAAAGTTATTTTGCCATATCTGCCCTGTGCAATTTGTGATTATGAATGCTAAAACACCAAATGGAAATAAGAATTGTATTCATATGTTCCAATGTCCAATGCCAAAAACACATTTCAATCAGTTATTTGTGTGACAACGAATGGTCAACTTAACCCATTTTGGGCGGGAACCCCTTTTGGTGTTAGCATTATGTCACGCTTTAGCCATTGAAAAATAGCAGATCTACAAGCTCGTAGCATCATGTTATGCTTTAGCCATTGAAAAATAGCAGACCCACAAGCTCGTTGCGCGCCACCGAGTGGCGCTCAACGAGCTTGTAGGTCTTGCTATTTTTGAAAAAACGAAGAACGACTGACATAGAAACACGGCTTTTTCGGAAAACTGTCGGGATTTAGAAGACATTTATAGAATCTCATCTCAGGTCAGAATGGGTTAAAAGTGTAATCGTGACAGACAGCTATGTGTGCGTGTGCGCGTGCGTGTTCAACAGCGCTCTCTCACCGTACGAGCGCCTCAGGCTTGCCCAGCTGGTTGTTGGGGATACAGTTCTCCGTGGGGTCCCTGCCGTGGGCAGAGCCCCCCGACGACGACGACCCCCCCTTCCCCGACGCCACCTTCTGCTTCTTCTCGCTCTTCGACGACGAGGTCGACGAGGGCTGCTGCTGCTGCGGCGGCACCGCGGCCGCAGAGGACGGCACGCTGCCGTTGGTGGCGCTGTGGCCGCGCGGCGACGAGTTGAGCGCCGCGTTGGCGGAGGCCACCACGTTGTTGCCGCCGCCGCCGCTAGCGTTCTTGTAGTTTTTGGAGGAGGTGCAGGAGGACGAGGAGGAGGAGGAGGAGCAGGAGGAGTTGTTGTCCTCCTTCAGCAGCAGGTTCTCCATGCTGCCCAGCTGCTCTGAGGTCAGTCTCTGTTTGCTGCTGCTGCTGCTGTTCACATGGTTTTCCATGTACTCCATTTCCTGGAGCTTAGAGTCCCCCTGCACCGACGGCAGGATGCTGTTGCCGTTGTTGTTGTGTTGCTTCTTGGCGTCGCCTCCTCCTCCTCGGCTCTCTTTCCCTTTTTCTCTGTATTCCAGCTCCGGCAGCGAGGCGGCGGCCGACGCCTTTTTATTAGCCAGGGCGCCGTTGGTCTGCGAGGCCGGCGGCGGCGGTACATCCACCTCGGATATCCCTTTAGCTGCTGCTGCTGAAAGAGAAGAGGAAGAGATGCGTTGCTCAATTGCAATATACTAGCCCTTTACCCGTTGTGAGATATCCCCCCCCCCTTGTGGCCGCGGGGGGTACTGCGCCCGGGTGCGTTTTCGCATTTTTAATTCGCTAATAAATTCATTATTAATCGTTAATGTGTCAAATCGAAAAAAAAGGGCTTCGTTAAGACCTCCATATTATTATGGTCAATGCCTGTGTGAAAAGTGGGAGTGATTGGTGGACAACCACACACAGAGATTTTGAAAACATGACCAATGACAAAAAACTCCCATATCTGCTGGGCGAAGTACAACAGTGTGCAAACACAGCAGCAAGATTTGTGAGTTGCTGTGATAGGAGAAGGATATCAAATGGAACACAACCACCCTAAAGACTAATCATTGTGTATATTCCTGCACTATACCAGCATCGAGTGACCTTGGTACATAGAATTTGATCTATTGAAGATTCTGACCTTCAAATGTAAACCATTTTTGTTTTGATTGTATTGCTGTATTGTTCTTTCTGCTTTGGCAATGTAAACGTATGTTTTCTCATGCCAATAAAGCCCTTTGAATTGAATTGAATTGATTGGTGCAGGCAGTGAGGAGCTACGGCAGTCACAGTGACACACAGACAGACACACACACAGACATTGACTGAATTATAGTATGATGATATATATGCAGGTACAGGATGTAGGTCAGGGTCACAGTGTGTCCCAAACTGGGTAATTAATGTTACAGCAGATAATAATGAACTATAAAAGCACAGTAAACATACATAAACAAGAACCAGATCTTACATATAAGTGCAACTACAACCAACCACCCACCTCAGCGACTGTCCCCTGAAACCAAACAGCAGCTATACCTCCTCCTGCTTCCATCATCGATAGCAAATGAGAGAATTTATACCTAATGTCTTTAGTTGCAGGGGGGCCTCTAAAGGCTCATACATAGTTTTTGGTGATAGGTCATCACCGCGGTGTAGTTTTTAAAGGGTTGGAAAACTACACCATTACGTCAGTCGCGGTGATGATCAGCTATCACCGCGGACACAGACCCATCCCTCTGTTTTTACTATCAGACAAGTCTTTTCACTCTGGAGCTATCGCCCATATCATATGCACGGTTGGTGCTAGTACATCATATGCATGGTTGGTGCTAGTACACCAAGGGCTGCCCTTTCAACTCAAAGTCGACAATTAAAATCATCTGTCAGAGACTGAAAGACCCCTCTGAGTGGACTGAGAGATTCTTTGGGCTAGATTTTGAAGGTGCGTTTTACCAATGGTAATACATAAATTGGCCTCGCTCTGCGCACATTCGTATTATGAAAGGCATATCGGCCCGTGTTGAACGCACTGGCCCGTGTTGAACGCACACACATTATGGCTTACCGCGTTCCTGAATATTTTAGCATTGTGGGAGTGTCCATATGTTAATTATTTTCGCTTTGCGCAATTTGCTATTAAGCCCCTTGACCTAAAGACACTCAGCGCATAACGATTAGACGTGGGTCTGACCACCTCATAAACGCAAAAAGCACTGTTTGATTTGACACTTGAGCGGCTCTGTGAGGCTGCTAGAGTGTTGCCATGTCTGTTTATTATAAGCGGCTTATTTTTCTGTAAAGTTGCTTTCTGTGTGGTTGCTTTTCTTGTTTCTAAAGTGGTTATTTGGGCTTTTCTCCTAATGTTGTTTAAACCAGTGATCCTCACACAGCACATTCCCATGTCAAGGATCCCCAGATGAATGCATTTGCCCAACTAAGGACGGCTAATCCAAAAATTTAATGAAAAGATTACTTTTGAAAATAGCAGATCTATACCAGCTCACAATGCATCACATTCATTCATTAAAACTATGAACTCTGACTGCAGGGGGATATATAATGATCATTATAACAATGTGCAAGAACATATTTAAAAAGAAGGAAGAACTTTATATTTGTGGACAATCAAAATATGTTTTTTTATTTTAATGTGGTGTCATTCAAATTAATCTGGATATGGCAGACTCACTATTTAGAAAATAAAAACATGGCACTTCATTTAAAATAGGTTACAGACCCCTGTTATATGCGCTTATTTTTATAGACCTATTTACTTGTTTCTATGAGACATGGCAGTTTTGCTTTTTTTTTTTTTTTTAATGTTGAAATTAGAAACGGCCATAATTCTTTCATTTCTCAACCTTAAAAATAAATAAAAACATCTCCATAATCCGTGGGAAGTTTGCTTTCATATGCTGTATCACACCCGATTCAAGTCTTCTTCAATAAAATGCTACGAGCGAACTCAGCGAAGACCATACCATCGGGGCCACAGCATTACGCAGCACGCATTCAACTCATTCCTTCGTCGTGACTTGAATGAAATAAAATATAATAAACGTTATTTTACTGGTGTTTTTCAATAGAAACAAATAAAGAGCGTGTGTAGGCTACTGTGTGCAAGTGCAACAGTGCATATACATGCATGCACTAGGCTATATTTCTTCCGTGTCGGGATGGTGATTGAGCTCTTCAAGTTCACAGCCCGTTTGTCTTTCATAAAAAAACGTTGATATTAGCCTATAAACACTCATGGTTCTCTCATTTCTCAACCGTTTTATTAAATGTAAAAATCTCCATATTCCTTAGGAATCTTGCTTTCATTCGCTGTATGGTACATGGTTCTATCGTTATCGAATTAAACAATATCAAACGAACTTGCATGTTCGGGGGTTAGACGATTCTGGGAACATTACGCATGGATTGCCAATTTGCCAATATGCTGCTATCTACTCGCAGTTCCATTCCGATCTGAAAGGTAGGCCTATAGGTGGGTCTGTTCTTTTGAGGCATAAAGGTGATAGCATGCAGTGCAATAGGAATAATTAACCCAAATGTGACAAAGTCATGTCATGTCTTCTATGGTGCCAGCCTGAAGAAATGTAATAACACGATCCCCAAAGTGCGCATTCCGTATGTGACATCAGCTGACTGGTAAATAGAATAGTACGGACATGTTGATTGGGTACGTCTCAAACACGCCTTAAACACACCCATGACTAATTCAAGGCCGTTTTGCGCACTCCGCGGGGTGTCAAAAGCGCTTCTTAACATGCCCAAAATTGCAATATGACATACCACACGCCCCCAGATCATAATACTGTAATATGATTAGTAATATAGAAGTAAGTAAAATAGAAGTCCTAAATGGCACCCTTTGAGTCTATCAGGCCTGATGGCTCTGAGGAAGAGTAAGTTTGGCTTTCTCTGACATCTCATTTAATGCTTCAGTGACGTTGAAACGAGAGCTGTCACCAACCAAACTCTTGCAATTCTTTATAGAATAGAGTTGTGTGTGTGTGTGTGTGTGTGTGTGTGTGTGTGTGTGTGTGTGTGTGTGTGTGTTTGTGACTGTGTGTGTGTGTGTGTGTCGGTCCTTTAACGCTAGTGACTTTGCTAAATGTTTTGGGTTATCACCGTTGGTCCGCATTGATCTGTAGAGTCACTTCTATAGCAGTGTTGATTTCGTCGACTAAAACTAAGACGAAAAATGTCTGTGGAAACGAAATAAAAACTAAGCTATGATGACTAAAACTAAATATACTGACAATTTAGTCAAATAAAAACTAGACTAAAATGTTATGAAGGCAGTCAAGGCACTAGTAGACAAGACATCCACTATAAGTCATTTTAGTCAATTAGTTGCATGCTGAAAATAGATGATATACAAGCCCACAACGCGTCGACTAACTAAGGTGCTATTTACACGAGGATGGTGTTCATATAAAACGTCAAAATAAAGTATCGTTTGCTGCTGTCATTTAGACGAGAACCGGGTTCTCAGGAGGTGAAAACGCAACGAAGTGAAACCGCCTCCCAGAGTGTAAATCTTTGAGAACGCCGTTTCCTATGGTCTCCATATAAACAGGCAAAACGGTGAATCCGCAAAACGTATGACATCATGGCTCACGTTGGCTCACAGCGCATATGTTTATTACATTGATGCAGACTAGAGCAATATCATTATGATATAATGGAGTTCCTGAACAAGCCTCCCTCCTCGCCTACAAAGTGATGCTCATCAGCGATGGTGAATGTAAAACCATGATGTAAATAAAAAGCCTTATGATAGACGGCAGCCACGGCAGCAGTTTATTTAATAAATATATATCATCCCGTGGCGCGCCCAGAGCAGTGTTGCGCCGCTTGCGTCTTCTTCTTGTACGTGGGTGACCTGTCTATTTGGCAGCCCGTTATCGCCACCTAGCGACAGTATAGCATAATAGCACATTATATCATAACGTGTGCGTTCTCGTGTAAAGGGTAAGAAAAAATGAGAATGCAACGGGACTTTGACGTGTTATATGGAGATGGTCGCCGTCTAAAAGAGGCCTAAGACATTCCAGGTGTCTATGAACAAAACTAAAATCAAAATGTGCTGCCAAAAACAACACTGTTCTATAGGTGCTTGCTAAGTACGTATCTTTGCCTTCTGAAACATGTTGAAATGTGAAACGTCTGCAAAAGAGCATTTTTAGTCCAAACTAGTCATGGAAGCTTTTTTGACCATGAATCAAGCCAACACTGTGACAAATATCTGCACGCTATTTTCTTTGTGAAGTGGAGGAGAGGAGTGGAGAGCGGAGCACGCTGAGTGAGAGGAGCAAAGTGTGCAGCGCTTAGTGCACGTCACTGTAGACCTTTATGTGTAAATATAGAACACATCATCATCTAAATCGTTATATTGGACCGCAGAATCCCATGCAACTACTAGCAGAATCCCTACTCGGGGCACGGCCCTATATAGGATGCAGTTACAAAACAACCCACACACACCCTCGGAAACTATGGAATAAGTAGTGCGGTCTAGCATGGGTGTATGCTGACGACCGTTAATAGCGTACATACCACATATGTGGGTCACATATTTCCCAGACTGGGTGTGTCACACACACGTCTGTGTGTGTGTGTGTGTGTGTGTGTGTGTGTGTGTGTGTGTGTGTGTGTGTGTGTGTGTGTGTGTGTGTGTGTGTGTGTCTCAAAGTGGGTGCCCTGAAGCAGGGGTGTCTCGGAATACTTTGAATAATATTAGGAATTTATCAATGTCACTTCAGTTTAACCACTTGTCTTAGAGTGGTTCCCAAACTTTTTCACGTCAAATACCCCCAAATTGACACCAATTATCCCCACAGACCCCCATTTGAAAAGATATGCCAGGGACCCCCATAAGAGAAGACTTTTACGGATCTAGCAGTGATTCTCCACCATTTAAATTTCAAGGACCCTCATGTTTGACATGCAATGTTAATTTAACTCTGAGAGTGTACAAATGGAACCAAATGGACCATTTTGGTTCCATTTGTACACTCTCAGAGTTACAGACCACACTTTGGGAACCACTGCATTATGCTTACGTGAAACTGACATACTGTGCACCAAGTCTCTTCGCCAAATGTGGCAAATGTTCCCAAGAACAGGGACGCTGGCGTTTAAGTGTTTTAAGTGTTTTAAGTTATTATTTTCAGTCTGTCCTAATAAATAGTAAACTATACTGTATCCGAGGGGAGAAAAGATTGACATATTGACGTACCATTGACACACTGTCTCTTACCTTCCTCTGCCTCTCTCTCCTGCCGCTGCAGCATCTGTTGCTCTGGAGGCAGCGCCTGCTGCAGGAGCTGCATGTAGAACTCATTCTCCTTCTGCACCTCCTTCTGTTTGCGGAGGCGCATCTTGTAGCTGACATAACTCTTGAAGCCGAAGCCCAGCGTCACCACTGGATAGCCGATGCTGGGGGGGGGGGGGCACATAAATATGCATTACGCGTTTACACAAAAGCTTACGTTCAATAAAATACACATTACTGAAAAATGCTGATATGAATCTAATGATTACTCATTACGCAATTTCAGGTTAGATTAGGCTGAGGGTTTTCAACCTCCGATAAAGTTTATGACAAGTGTCAGACATAATTAATTAATTAATAATATTTAAATGGACTATGTTACCCAAATGTAAGGAATGTACTATGTAACTACTAAGATGCAGGAAGCTACCGGTCAGCATTAACCCATTAAGACCTGAGGCAGAGTCTGCCTTCTAAATCGGTACTTTTTCCAAGATTTTTTTCAAAAGTGTTCAGAAACAGTTATGTACAAGCTTGCAGCGCGGAACAAAGTGACACGCTCTGAACTTGTAGATCTGGTATTTTCCAAAAGCCAAAACTAAAGCTAAAGAGAGAGAGAGAGAGAGAGAGAGAGAGAGAGAGAGAGAGAGAGAGAGATAGAAAGAAAGATTAAGGTGACTTCGTTTGGCAGGTGTGAAGGCTCATTCGAATCCTAATGCGTATCAAAGAACCGCATTCTACTCAGAGCAAAAACGGGGGTTTCGCTTCGCTTCCAATCGCACTTGATTACGATTCGGTGCAGGTGGGAATGCAATCCGCAGTAAATAAAGGAAATGAAGCAAACAATGTGGCGGGAAAGAAAGAAAGAAAGAGATTCATAAAGGTCTCTTCCCCATGAACAGACAGTTGCTACTTCACTTTCAATTGATAATTCAAGTAATAGTTTGCTATGCTGCACAGAGTTGTACCACAGCCACGTTCAAGTTCACACACGCATGACGTGGTAGATTAATGCGTGCCAACTTAAGGCCTGCAGTGGGGAACTGGTAATGAAGTTATAAGCTACTATCACCTTGGGGAAATTTGACCTCTGCACATTTGTCCCATTTTAAACACCACATGACGCCAGTATCTTGGTCAAGGGCAGTGACCGGGGCAGAGTATGTACAGTACATAGATAGAACATGCATGTGTTTGGGGCAGCACAGTACCGTACATGCCCAGGGCCACCACTGTGGAGTCTAGGGGTTCAAGTCCGGTGGTCGAGGGTTCAGCTACAGCACTGTAGCTGGGTCCCAAACACTGGGTCGGGACCATAGACTGTAAAAAATATGGACAAAGCGTTCCCCGGGTCTAACATGGACGTAAAATGAAGCCTGTTATTCCTGCACTGTAAGTCGCCATCTTTCTAGATCCGTTTGGGCCCAGCTGGCCATTGGCTGCCCAGACAACGAGGCGGTTTTTATTTTGACTCGAGTGGGTGGGGACTCCCGATCATAGACTGTAACGGTAGCCACGCCCCTCAGAACATACGCGACTTTATGGTCATTTATTTTATAAATGGGACCATCATTTTCCAAAAAGAATATTATGACATTAGAAATGAGACTTTAAACTAGTGACTGGAAGCAGAAAGTATTCATGACCATGTTTATTAAGGTAATACAGTCTAGGTGAAGTTGGCCCCAAATACATGGACTTCTATAGGGCTATGGGTTTTTTTGGGTCCAGTGACAGCGCCACAACAGGCCATTATATGAACTTTCAGGAGTTTCAGGCTTCACAAAATATCTGTATGACTGCCCCCCTGGTCGGGACCCATTTGTGGGTTTTTTGTGGGTCCCTATATTTTTGTTGTCATTTTTCATATTTTAAAAATAAATAAAAAAAACATTCCCCAACAAATGTATTAAAAACAAAATTTGTATTTTTCAGTAATTTCACGAAGAAATAAAATAAAATAAATGTACATAAATTATAAAACAAATGTTTAGGAAGTAGTGAAAACTACTTTGCGCCACGCTGTGAGCTTGTAGATCTGCTATTCCCACATCCCATTAGTCCTATGCGTGGCTTCTGTGCGCGGTTATGGTTAGTGTTAGGGTTTGGGATAGGGTTAGCAATGGGTCGGACTTATGAGCGGTCGGAACAATGACACGTTACCCAGCAGGGACAACTGTGTGTGTGGCAGAATTCATTGGTATTTGGCCTGAATATACGTTTTTTTCCAATGAAGATATCAACAACAACAAAAAACGAGAGTTGATCATAATCGGGGACTTCACTAGACTATTTGACATTCAATGTTCTTTTTCCACAAATTAGTCTTATAATCAGAGTCGTCTTATATTCGTATGTTTCAAATTTTGGGAGAAAAGGGGGTTAAAAAAATCTGTACATACAAATTGACTGTGAAGAATTGTTCCTTGTTTCACAATTTGTATGGTGGATTTAGAACAGCTTAGATCGCACCAAATGTTGCAACCGTTGTTGCGTGCATCCGTGGGCAGAACTACAGTAACTACAATACTACAGTAACTTCATGTTGATCACAGCTGTTCTTTTCAGATCACTTCTTCAGTGGTCTGTATTGTATACTGGAAACATGCCTTCGCCGCAGAGAGCAACCAGTGTTTTGAAACGGTACCACTACTGTTACCATCTGTGTGTGAGTGAGTGAGTGAGTGAGTGAGTGAGTGAGTGAGTGAGTGAGTGAGTGAGTGAGTGAGTGAGTGAGTGAGAGAGAGAGAGAGAGAGAGAGGGAGAGAGGGAGAGAGAGAGAGGGAGAGAGAGGGAGAGAGAGAGAGGGAGAGAGAGAGAGAGAGAGGCGTGAGCTCACCAGTGTGCAGCGAAAGGGCGACACAAGTCCACATGGAAGTTCTTCAGGTCTTTGAATCTGATGGCTGCCTCTATGTACACAAACAGTATCCATAGCGACACCGTGGGTAGACACACCCCTCGCTCTGTGGACACAGCAGGGAGGCACACAGCAGTTAGGAGACAACACACAGACACACACCACAAAGACAACACACAGACAGACACCACAAAGACACCCAACAGCTCTTAAGTTTTTACCCTGCCCATATGCATGTGTGTGTATGTGTGTGTGTGTGTGTGTGTGTGTGTGTGTGTGTGTGTGTGTGTGGCAGGGAATTGCAATCGGACCTTCGTCTGATTGCCTGCATGTTATGCAGGGGGTTGACGCTAAGGTCTCAGAGGCACATGCCCGTCGGGCAGGGCAAGTACAGGTCATGTTCTACTTGCCCAAAGGTCATGCCCACTTGCCCCGAAAAGTAAATTGTCCATTATAAAATGTGCGCTTGTAGAAAATATTGATAATGACTGCAGAGTGGCGAGTGGCGACAGTCACTTTGAAAAAACAGAATGAATGCAACTGCTAGTTGTAAAAAGGCTGCATATTGTTCTTCATGAATCGAATAGCCAATATTTAATGAAGACAGAATGCACTTGCCTGTCGGGCAACGTGAAAGCAAGCTCCACTTGCCCAAACATTTTATAACTTTCGAGCAACCGTTGGGGTGTGAACAAAATTACTTGAGAACAGAACAGATGGTCAGAATTTAATGAAACTTGAACAAATACATTTTAGGTCAAAGAGGTTGACGGTCAAGGTCACAATCAAGGTTGGTGTAAATGACAATCACTGACACTGACAGACATACAACAAGATGTTGGTTCGGCAGGGTTCGCATCCAAAATGACAATTACACACCCCATGAAGCCTTGAATTCATGGATTTATTTCGTGTTTTTTTGTCACATGCCTATAATTTGATAACCGGCTATGCAGAGAGAGAACTTCCGGGAGGGAAGCACTGCTGGCCATTACATTATTGGCGTAGACATGCGACAAAAACTAAAGAATATCCATGAATTCAAGTCTCCATGGGGTGAGCAATCGATAGAACAAAAGTCATTTTGGGAACTATCCCTTAAATGTCAGTCATGACAGACAAGCAGGAGTAAAACAATTAACAATAATCAATTATTGGTCGATCGGACCACAACCACAATGCGATAGTTAAAACAACACCAAAATATAAAGACTACAAAACAATATAGATCTATTTATTACAGGCCCACATCCAAAGCATAAGCTACATTTTATGCTGTTATAACAAGCATGATGTACTTGCAAAGAAAAGTTGACTGACAGACTTCATTCGGTATCTCTCTCGCAACACAAGCAAAATGTGAATTCCAGTTGTACATCCTATATATATATATATATATATATATATATATATATATATAAATGAGTCAGAAGTTGACCACAGACCCTGACCCTGTCCAACTGTCCATTGTCGAAATAATCTCTCGCACATTCACCAGCAGGCTGTGTGGAGTAATGAGAGATATTAATACTCTCATGACATGCCACGGATGTGAAGGCTTCCTAGGCGTCGGGGAGAGGCTGGGATCTCCTCAGTGCACACTGGGAACTCAATCTGCCTCCTGGCCTTTGGTCAACTGGGGCCTACTACCTCGAAATGATCCCGACACCCGATCCATACAGCACCGCTCGCTTAATGTACTGACGCCACGTGGAATTCTGAGAAGTCAAGTTATCTCTTTGTAAATAGCATGACACGATGAGCGTGGCCATTGCGCAATACTTCCAGCGCCTGCTCGGACCCAGTAAGAGTGCTGCGTTTTCATACGCGGGGTTGCCACTCAACCTTATCAATGAAAGCAAACAAGGGATCGCTTTCTCCCACTCACTTACTATTGTGCTTGCTGTGCGTGAGCTGAAATGTTCACACTCCCCACGCCTGCCTGACACCTGCACGTCGATAGTCCCCCCCCCCCCCCTCATCAGGAGTTTCGCTGTGATGCAAATAGAAATAAAAAAAACTTGCCAAAAGACAAACCAAACCGATTTCCAGTTCAGCAACATGGCTTTTCTCCGGAAGCAGAAATGTGTGGTTTGCCATTAAAGTACAAAGAAACATAAGCTATGATACACAAAAAGCAACTGAGTGAATTGTCTTTGCTCGAGTGCGTCTATATTCATTCACATCATTTGTGATTGCAGCATTGATGTAAATGAAGCACAAGGGGTAGCAGTGGCTCAGGGGTAGAGTGGCTGGATGGTAACCGTAAGGTTGCCCCAGAGTTATTGTCGAAGTGTCCTTGGGCAAGACACTGAACCCCTAATTGCTCCAGATGTGCTGGTTGGTGCCTTGCATGCAGGTTTCCGCTGCCATCGGTGTATGAATGTGTGTGTGAATGGATGAATGTAATGCACAATCTCTGTAAAGCGCCTTGGATAAAGGCGCTATATAAATGCACCATTTACCATTTTAACCCATTCTGAACGGGAACCCATTTTGTTAGCATCGTGTCGTGCTTTAGCTATTTAAAAATAGCAGATCTACAAGCTCATATCGCGCCACCGAGTGGCGCGATACGAGCTTGTAGGTCTGCTATTTTTGAAAAATCGAAGAACGACTGACATTTTTAGAATCTGATCTCAGGTCAGAATGGGTTAATCAGACCAGTGTGTGTCCAGTGGAAACCTCGTATGAATCTGATCTCAGGTCAGAATGGGTTAAGCACAGTGATTTCCTCTACTTTCTCCATTTTAAAATACATCCACTGAATAATAATAATGTATATTTTTTTCTTTCAGCCAATCATTGCCAAGCCATTGCCACTTTGTTGAGTCGATCATAGGTGGGCACGTGTTGACATCGCTAATGGGGGTGTCACGACGAGAATCAATCAAAGCCAATCGATCAAAATGAGTGAAATTTGAATTGTGACCGCAATAAAATAAATCCAATTGCTACCAAGAGCTTGAATGGCACCTGCACACTGCAGTCAAAAAGACTGTGACCTTAAAATCTAAAGTGGACACAAAACCATGGATTTTGGAGAATTGTGACACCCCTCTAGCCAGCACAACTCCTGCTATCACCCAAGGCTCATTGATTGTTCAAGCGGGCCCAAAGAGGACGTGGATGAAGTCGCAAACGCTGTGGTGAAAGCAAGCGCGCGCTGGGCGGCGCAGGGAAGCGTGACACTCGGGGCTTACCTGTGTGCCAGACATACTGCACCCACACGTAGGTACTGGCAGCAAAGAACAGCCATTGCACAGGGATGAAGAGCAGGCATATGATGTCAGAGGTGAACGCCACACACACAAAGAACACCGAGAACGCCTGTAGGGGGGGGGGGGGGGGGGGGGGGAGAGGTAACGTACATTAAATGTGCTTGCTTGTTAAAGCAAACATGGTGCATACAACAAAAAACACATTTCGGCAAAACGAGCCGCTGGCTGTTACCATTTCATTTTCCTATGCTGATTAATCACATGTTCAGCGCAACAAAGTCAACGGCAGACATCAAAGACGATCAGTGATTTACTAGTCTGCTCTAGAGAATTACAAGCTGGGAAGGCTGGGATAAACACTGAACAGAATGTAAAAGACCCAAGATACTACAAGATACTACCAACAAACCCTCAAATAGTTTTGATTAAAAGCAGTCCAATTCCCTTCATCTTTTTTTAGCAGGCAACATAAATGTATTCTCAGCAAAACCCCTACTGACTATTAGATCAGTGTGCAACGATTCCAACAGATACAGCAGTATGGATGGCAGCAGAGCATGTTCAAGGAAGATATATACATATGAAGAGCAACTGCTAACCAATACAATAATGCATTATGCAAAATGATAGTAATAATATGGACATGGATATCATAATGCAAATTCCCTAAATCA
Organism: Protomyctophum parallelum; assembly: GCF_964188405.1. Classification (NCBI taxonomy): domain Eukaryota; kingdom Metazoa; phylum Chordata; class Actinopteri; order Myctophiformes; family Myctophidae; genus Protomyctophum; species Protomyctophum parallelum. Next base: position 43,669,968 of record NC_139718.1, on the reverse strand, counting down.
TAAGAGTGCATTTGCTGGAGCTCAGCTAAGTTAACTACACGGGCAAAAAGTTACAAATGTAGACGAAAAACAAAAGGCTGGCCACAGGCAAGGAGTAATTAGAGTGCGCACACTGGATCACACTCCCATAGTAGTCATATTATCACCACGGTGAGGTTTCGAGGATCTCATCTCATCTCATCTTAACTAATGAGGAAGCACTAAGTCAAAAGGTCAATGTGGTATTAATCCTATTCCTATCCCCTGCTTTTTAAAAAGGGGAACAGTGGTGCAGCGCTGGCATCATCAGACACTCACCAGGCCTTGGTATCTGAAGGAGTCGTACACACTCCGGATGAAGAGCCAGAACGGCCAGAGATACTCGAACCTGAACTCCAGTACGAAGTCTGCCAGCAACACCAGTGCCCAGACCACCAGGAACTTCAGGTAAAGGAAGGTACTGGACAGAGAAATGAGAACACACACACAAAACATCAGAACACAGAACATAATGTTTTGGAACACAAATTACTCTTCAACCACTTGTAACCTTGGCATCCCTCTTTTGAGAATGTCATAGGGGAATTTGTTTCCAGAAATTGTCAACATTCTCCAAAATAGCAGATCTGCAAGCTCCCACCGCATCGCGCAGAACGAAAAACTAAAAAAACATTGCATGGATGCACGTGGGACGTATCCTCAGTGATGTGTCCCAAGGTCACCGGGGTTTCGGGTCTCTCGAACATCATACCCCTCACTCAGGTCAGGTGACCCAGCCGGGGTGATCCAAGTCCCAGTCCCAGTAGCTACCCTCGATCAGTCCCATTAGGCCACACACAATCCAAATCCAATGCTCCGGAACTACTCTACCGGGACTGGGAGGTAGATCAATCTGGCATGTGGAAGGACTTCACTAGACTCTGTGGGTTGACTCCTGTCCGCGCCCCTCCTACATCTCACCAGGTACACGTCGACCTGTGAGTTGCACCAGACTCCCAGCACCATACTGCTTCCGGGTGCCGTCTACATTCCGGCTGTCACCCGTCTCTCCGGTGGTCAGTGGTCACCAGACTATTCCTGGTTGTTACGTAGTCTATTCCTATGAGTCACAGAGTCACTATAAATAGGATAATGCATTGTGAGCTTGTAGATGTATATCTGATATTTTCACTTAGTTTGTTGTACGATACAGGACAGTTAATTTATGTCACCCAATTAACCTCTGAACCAACATGAGTGGATAATTGAATCAATCAATGTGTGGAGACATTGACAGTGTGAGCATGAGGAGGTATTTGCTGTTAGGAGATTAGATGTGTATGCACCTTGTTTGTCTAAGCAGCTTACGCTAGAAGACGCAACTGTACTGTAGTGGACACCTGTACTGTACACATTGAGGGGTGTGTTTTAGAAAGCTGGTATCTTAAAGCGCAAATAACATGCATTTTAAAACTGCTTTTAATATTTAATAATCATATTGTCTATGTCCCTCAAAGTTATTTCTAATGGTTTGAGCCTCAATCACCACTCTGATATAACCAGGCCTTGTCAATTCTTTCTGGACTTTGAAAGCAGTTTTAGCTGCAGTACCACACTGTCCTGAGGTGGTGGGGGAGCTGATATGCATATTATTTAATATTTGAGTCATTATAATA
>NC_139718.1:43613334-43665834 GCF_964188405.1 Protomyctophum parallelum | reverse complement strand
CCAGGCCGGGCCGGTGGGCCAGGCCAGGCCGGGGGTCTCCCTCTCTCCTCCCCGGGCTCCCTCCCCCGCTTCGCCGTTACCTGCCGTAGATGCCCTCGGTGATTCGGTTCCGTTTTAACGGCCGTCGGAGTTTGCTGCAGTCCGCATTGCGCCGCTTCATCCTCCTCCCCTTCGCAACGCTGCCCTCTGAATAATACCCTGCACACAGTGCACAGTAATCTGATCCAGTTTCCCTGCCGTGGTGCGTGTCCTCCCAGCCAGGAACAAACAAACAGATATGTAATATATAATATATGTATGATGATGATGATATAGTAATAAATGAAGTGGGGTGGGTGGGGGGGCCGGGGCTGCTTCTTCTTCTTCTTCTTCTGCTTGGGATAAATGTCGCTGCTGTTATTGTTATTATTTTTTTTCGTCCCCCCGCCGCCAGCAAACAAAGAAATAAATAAAGGGGGACTCTCTCTCCCTCCCTCTCTCTCTCTTTCTCTCTGCGTGTGTGTGTGCAGGATGGATCCTCCTCTTTCCCTCTCGGCGCAGCCTCACTGAGGACGCGCTGTGTGTGAGCTTGCAGATCTGTTCTTTTTCCGCCGCGCCACACCGTCGTACGGTCGAGGGGTGAACACCACCGGCGTGTCGTCGTGCATGATTGACGGACGAGCGCGCGGGCGCTGGCCAATCGGACGGGGTTTTTCCACTTTGATGGTCGCGCGCAGGAGCCAGTCGTGTCCGAGAGGGGGCGGGAGGGGAAAACACGACGAGCTGCTCGTCGACCAATCAGCTCCTTTGTGGACAACTCGGGCATTGCTCTTTTGTCCAATGGTGGGCCGCAGGGGGCGGGCTAATGTTGTTTGTGCTGTTTATTCCTATTTGCAGAAAATAATATAAAATAATATGCAGATTCTTTTTGGGTTGGATGAAAAAACAAAACAGCTTAAATCGAATTAGATATCTGGAATCTGGATGTATTGTATGTGTGGCTATTATATGGTGTGTGTGTGTGTGTGTGTGTGTGTGTGTGTGTGTGTGTGTGTGTGTGTGTGTGTGTGTGTGTGTGTGTGTGTGTGTGTGTGTGTGTGTGTGCGCGCGCGCGCGTGCGCGTGTGTGTGCGTGCGTGAGGAGAGCAGGATCTTTAACATATTATTTATACATTTTATTTACACATTTGGGCATGATTGGGAAATATGTATAATGAGGATATAGATCTATTTACAATAAGTATATTCAATAGGCCTACCTATTGAAAATATTATTATTAGGCTAATAATAATAATATGTTCTGTTAAATGGCCAAAGCCAGCATGGAAAGAGAGGGTTCAGGGTTAAATGGTGCATTTATATAGCACCTGTATCCAAGGCGCTTTACATAGATTAGATTAGATTGTGCATTACATTCATACACCGATTGCAACGGAAGCCATGTAAGGTACCAACCACCACATTGGGAGCAATTTGGGGTTCAGTGTCTTGCCCAAGAACACTTCGACATGTAGACAGGAGGAGCTGGGATTCGAACCGCCGACCCACAGATCATTGGATGACCTGCTCTACCTCCTGAGCCACAGTCAGGTTGAGTACAACTGCATCAGTGCATCAACTAATGATAATAATAATAATAATAATAATAATAATAATAATAATAATAATAATAATAATAATAATAATAATAATAATAATAATTTATGTATTTATTTTTACATTGACCATGACCAAATTCTTACCGTAAGAAAAGTGTAAAATGAAGCAGTTAAAGCTACAATCCATGACTTACATTTTTAAAACTAATGAAATGATGATGGATTCTTTTTCTCTCTCTCTTCCAGTTCCATAGAGTTCTGGTTCGTAACAATGTCTTGTATTTCTGGCAGCAACAGGATCAGATAAGAGCAGGCCTTGCAGTGGGTTGTGCCCCCTTTTTCAAAGGACTTCGTTGTGAGAAACTGTGTCGAAAAGTACATTTATGTCATGGCTCCTCAGTATGCACCAAGTCTGCGTTCACGTCTGGCTCCCATCCTCTTGTTTCTGCAGACGGGATTCATTGTGATATACGCCTTTTGCGCTGAGCTCGAGCACATCGACAAGAAAGATGAGACTTTCAGCGACCTTTACCCAGGTGAGAAGAAGTTTAGAGGAATTGGTAAGATAGAGCTAACAAATTGTAGGCCTATGAATTGTTTTTATTATTGATAATTAGCTGGGTTTTTCTTGTGTCCTACATCCTTTTGACAGATATAAACACATGTATGCAATTTTGGCAATAGAAACATCAATTAATCAATCCAAAAACATTATCTGGTGCATCTATAGTGAGATCCTCAGTGTCAGTCCTTCACTCAATAAGCATTTCACATTCTGAATTAAATGGAGTCTTTACGGGGAGGGGCCGCTGTTTGCTGTTTGCTGATGATAAGCTTGTGGTCGTGGTTGTGGACTTGGACACTTTGAGAGGAGAGTCATCAAAGGCCCCAGTTGAAATGGATAAGGCTTTCCAAGCGTCTTTTCTATAGCAGTCCGAGCCAACGTTTAAATGATAGAACTGTTCCATTAACTATACCTATTTTGTCTGTGTTTGTGACTCCCAGTGTTCCAGGATGTGAACGTGGCAGTGATTTTAGGTTTTGGGTTCCTTGGCACGTTTCTGGTGAGGTATGGCTTCAGCAGCTCCGGGTTCAACCTCCTTGTGGCGGTCATAGCCACGCAGTGGGCAGTGGTCCTCAACGGCCTGCAGTCCTGGTCCTCCCTCAGGGGAAAGTTCACCGTCGGTCTGAGAAGGTATACGGATATTGTCCAAAAAACAAGCATGAAAAACTGGATCAAATATTCAAATATATACGTAGGGTAGGCCTACCTATATTGTTGGACCTAACTGGGCTCCTTTTTAGATCCACCTGTGCTCAACTTTAATGACACACACAGACACAATACTGTAAGTACATGTCTGAATAATTACAGACATAGTATTTATCATGTAATACTAATTACATGATAAGTAAACTAGTGGTTCTAGTTTAGTTCATGTCAATGACCACCAAATGGATATATATTTGGCCGTGGACAAAGAGTTTGTGACAGGGATCCCCCATAAGAGAAGGCTGTTGAAGATAAAACATTTGGAAATGATTCCAAAATGACCACTACTTTTCTTGATTTATCAAGATTTTTCAAAAATAGCAGATTTACAAGCTCACACGCTCCCTGTGTTTCTCCATAGCTTGGTTGTTGCAGAGATATGCACCGCTTCCGCCCTCATTTCGATGGGCGCGGTGCTTGGTAAGACCAACCCCGTGCAGCTTCTGCTTGTTGCACTGCTAGAGGTGTCAGGGTTCATCATCAATGGATGGCTCCTCCAGGGCTTCCTGAAGGTGAGAGCTTCCTGTTCTCGTTTCTGCACCTTCTTCATGGTAAATGGTGCATTAATATAGCGCCTTTATCCAAGGCGCATTACATATATCGTGCATTACATGCACCCATTCACACACATTCATACACCGATGGCGGCGGAAACCATGCAAGGCACCAACCAACACATCAGGAGCAATTAGGGGTTCAGTGTCTTGCTCAAGGACACTTGTCACAATGATTACATAATCGCCGTTATTTGAGGTGATTGCAATACATTTTTTGCATAATCTGCAATCATTTCCATGTCGGAAAATGTATTTTTTCCCCCAAAAAATAGCTAAGCTTGTAGATAGGCCTAAACAATTTCTGCTATTTTGTAATTTTTTTGGAAAATAAAAAGATTATTAAAAAAAAGTGATTTCTTTGTATATTTAAGTGATTTCTTCGTATATTTAACTTATTTGTCATATCTTCCCTGCGCAATTTGTGATTACGATGCCCAAAAGGCAAACAGAAATACAAATTGTATCATTCCAATGTTCAATGCAAAAAAAAAAACACAATTAAATTGTTCATCGCAATTCTTTGTGAGACAATTAATCGTCAACTTCAATTTGTAATCATGACATTTATTATCATTATTATCACACAGGTAAAATCCTCAGTGTTCATTATACATTTGTGACGAGTGAAGAGCGCTTTACGGTCTAATAATGTCACTGTGTGGACAGTCGGCGATGCATGTTCAACGTCAAGCCAAATTCCCCACACATTCTTATGTCCTAGGAAGGACCTATAGGAGAATGACCTATACAGTGCAAGTTTATTGCCTGTCATTGTGTCTGGGAAAAAATATGCCCATATATGGACCAGAGTCTGGACATTCAAATTGCATTTGTTAGGCAACAGACAACAGTTTATGTTGTGTGTGACCACTCAGACCAGAGTGGATGGGTAGAGAGAGAGAGAGAGAGATGGGGAAGGAGGGAGAGAACCAATTCAATAGCCTGGCCAATGCCTTTCTCTGTAAATATACCTATGATACTACTGAGTTTTCGTACGTATCATTATTACGTGAAAACCAATTACACTCTGGCATTGGGTCCTTTAATCCACATCTTTATTACGTCATCATGTATAACTAGCTCTCAATGATGACGTAAAAAATATGTGGACAGCAGCTCCTTTGTATACCAAAATGAATTTAAGTTTACATGAACAAATCTTAGCTGATGATGTTTTGTGACTGTAGCTCCGGCATCTGAACAGCATGATGATGCTTCACGTCTTCGGGTCCTTCTTTGGACTGATGCTGACACGGACCCTGTACCGCAAAGATTCATTGATTGTTGATTGATTTGATTGTTTTGACCGTAAAACAGGATTGTTCTCCATGCTGGGTGTGTACCACCAGACCGGGGAGGCTTTTTTGGGGGGTTGGGGGTAACCACTGACCAGTGTTGATTTCGTCTTCTAAAACTATGTCGAAAAATGTTCGTTTTCACTGACGAACACTAGATAAAAATTAAGCTATGATGACTAAAACTAAGACAAATATATTGACAATTTCGTCAACAAATAAAAACTATACTAAGGGAGGGACTAGTGGAGAAAAGATCCAGTAGAACTAAAATATTTTTTGTTTGTTTGCGCTCTGAAAATAGCAGATGTACGAGCTTGTAGACCGGCTATTTTCAGCATGCAACAAAACGAAAACTTTCCAGACAACTAAAATATGACTAAAACTAGGTAAATCATACTTTGCTGTCAAAATGAACACTGTCGCCAACAGGTGAGCTCGCGTCCCATTAGAATTCAACCCATCTTATTCTTGTACATTATACTTGTGGAGTTCATTAAGAGAAGCTATTAATGCCACCATTTAATATTTCTCTACTCCAGTATTCAAATAATGCTTCTGTGAAAAAAACAATAAACAAAGGGGAAAAAAAGGAAGAAAAAAAAATCATCCCACCTGCTCTGCTGCCTCCACTCGCTCCATGCAGGGACACTGTTTCTGTGGATGTTCTGGCCCAGTTTTAACTCTGCGTTGGTGGAGCTGGACCGTCCTGGAGGGAAGATGGCAGCGGTGTGCAGCACCTACCTGGCCCTGGCGGTCAGCGCACTGACGGCAGCCGCCGTGTCTGTGCTCACAAGCCCCGAAGGACGACTCCACCCGGTATGATCAGAGATTAGTACACTCTATGTTCAATTTATATATCATTCTATTTCAATGGCCCAAAGCTAACATGGAAAGGGCATCAGTCAGAAGTGGTTATTAGTGGGTTGAGCGGATATAGCCTACTACTAGTAGTACTATTATTACTACTAGCACTAATAAAGTGATGTGATGCAATTACACTACTACTAGTACTACTGATAATGATAATAATAAACTTTATAAATAAAGCGCTCGTTTTTTACACAAAACTGAAGTGTGTAAATGTGTAAAATATAAAGAAGCACAGTGAGAAAAACTTCTAATTCTAATCTAATTTGACATTTTAAAAGTGTAATTGCGGCCTTTTGCTAAAGATTTTAAGAAGTGATTTAAAAGATGACTGGTGATTTATGAAGCCCTGAGCTGAGCTCTGTCTACTCTACAGGCTGGTTGTTCCAGAGTCGAGGAGCACCTGGCAGCAAGGAAACGGCCACCAGGTGTCACCCTTTGTCTTCAGCCTCCACTTAGGAACAGCCAGTGTGTTGCATTGGCTCATAAGGGGCCAAATGTGACTCGAGGCCAATTCATTGAAGGGCCATAAAGGCCTATTCATAGTCTGGTTTTTCGGTGGTGAGCTGACCACCGCTCCGGTGGTGAGCTGACCACCGGAGCTGAAATAACGTTGAGCGGTGGTGAGTAAAAACAGAGAGAAGGGCTGGAGCGGTGGCGGCTCGTGACGTCATGTTGTAGTTCGGTGGTCACCTAACCACCGAAAATCCAGACTATGTATGAGCCTTAACTCATTGAGACTTAATGCCTTCTAAATCAGTAGGCTATAGTTCTCACACAAAAATTGCAGATGTAGGCTACAAGCTTGCTTGAGCTTGTATATCTGCTGTTTTTTGAATAGCCAGCGCAAAAATCTAAAATGACTCTGATTTGAATGGTTAGTAGCCTACTAAAACAGGTGGACAACCAGTTTAGGGAAGTTAAAATATTAGTGATTATGTTCTCTTATGTTTCAGTTTGGTGTCATATTAGTGTCATTACAATGCATTTACGGTAGTCTATTGGGTGACTGTGAGTGAGGCTTCAAATTGTGGTTCATATATTTGAAAAAACTCAAAATTCCACTAGAACTCTTCAGAAAAGGTTTGAGGGAGGAGAGGATGACAACACATGTATGACACATTCATATCATTGAGGATTTGGTGATAAATTGTCCATGTCTCCATTTCCCCATCAGGGCCACTTACAGAGGTGCACGCTTGCCGGTGGTGTTGCTATCGGGGTTTCCATGTCTGCGGTTCATCTACCGTGGGTCGCCATGGCAATCGGCTTTGCTGCTGCAGTAATATCAACCCTGGGAATCCGTTACTTAAAGGTTTGGAATCAGGAGACGAACACATTCCCCTGAATTTAATTTATCCGCACCAGCCTGGCATCCCTACATTTTGGGCACATTTGAAAATCAAGTTCGTCATCTTCTTTAAAAAATAGCAGATGTATCACGCTCACGAGGGATTGTAGATCTGCTATGCTTGGTTAAATTACAAGTTGTAATAAAAATAAAAACCCACTCCTGCCACTGTGTGCGACCCAGTACCCTTGTTTTATAAATTATGCTGATGTGAGAGGATAGCGCACCAGAGAAGTCAGAGTGCGGTGGCTATAGAAGAATAGTCGTTGTATATTACAAGTTCACCGCCTGTGTCTCGTAGCTCCACATGCTGCTTGGCTTCGCGTGCCATGACACCTGTGCTGTCCTGTGTACACACGGACTGCCTGGACTGCTGGGATGGCTAGCACATCTCATCCTGCAGCTGGCCGATTCTGAAGACCGGACAACGTAGGAGAATATGTATATATTTATATCTAGACACACCAGTGGTGGAAACAATACTACCATTTTCCCCTTAAAACCCATTTAGACCTGAGTTAAAAACATTCACTTTGAAAGAATACATATTCAAAGATTTGCGCCACATTTTTACGATTTTTCAAAAATAGCAGACCTACAAGCGTAGCGCTCGTATGAGCTTGTAGATCTCCTATTTTTCAATAGCTAAATTATAGCATAATGTTTAAAACACAAAAAGGGGTTCCCGCCCAAAATGGGTTAAGTAAAAACCTGGAATTTAAAATTTACTTGAGTATAAACTAACTATGTATTCTATCAAAATGTATTTAAAGTGCCAAAAGTATCATTATGCAGAAAGTCCCATTTCACATGTATACAAATCATTTGATAATAGATACATGTACAAGCTCAAAATGTGTCGCATCGTGACACATTGTTTGCTTGTAGAGTGGGTATAATCTACAAAGTAATATAGTAGTAGTAGTGTCAAATAATTGTAGTGGAGTAAAATTATCAGAAATACTCCAGTAAAGTAAAAACATCTCAAAATTGTAAATATAGTACTTAGTTACTTTACACACACACACACACACAGATATGATCTGACATAATATAATGCATGTCTTTCTCTCAGGGCAATCCGGTTTGCTGTGTTTCATATTTGCACTCTCCTCATCACCTTAAGTCTAAGTATGACCATGGGAATCCTAACAGGTGAGCTTTTCTTTTCTTTTCTTGTTTGTCATTTTTCAATTAAGAAGGCATGCAGGAAGCATATTACGTTAATATTGTTGTTTTGATGTTTTCACTTGCATGCATTAAAACAAAAGTTTCCGAGAACTCACCTCAGGCAGCGTCACAGCGTGGTTACTAACTGCAGCTCTGTTTTAATATTGTGAAGGGCTTCTACTCAAATGGAACTTCTGGCGACCAACACAAAACAATAAATGTTTTGATGACCAGGCGTTCTGGGAGGTAAATAAAAAGCATTGAGTGGACTGAACATCTGATGATAGAATTGACCCATAAGGTGGCAACGGAAATATCGTAAAACATAGTTGTTAAACTCAGCTGAAAATCAGTGATCTTTTAAATCACTTCAACAACTTCAGTGTTGATTCCTATTTATATTTCATCATATAAAGAACTTTACTGCTTTCAAAGCCTATTACTATTACTACTGGTACTACTGCTATGAGGAGAAATAATGTTCTTGTTCACCATAGCAGTAATAAATAGTAATAATAGTCATTAACACTAGTTCACTAGGAATTACTATTCAATTACTATAATGTAAAAGAAAAACCAGACCCGTCTGAAGTGAGTGTTGCTGTACTGTAATTGTACTGTACTGTACTGTACTGTACTGTACTGTACAAGCCCTCCTACCTGGCCCGTGTGTGTGTCTGTGTGTTTAACTGTGTTAGGCTGCGCAAACAGTGACACTTGGTGGTGAACAAGCGCTATAATGCTATTTTCGTGCTCAGACACAGGGACACAGCCAAACACATAGCCGTCTATAGGAGTGGTTGCAACACTCAAAAGAAATCCAACAATGTAGCAAAAAATCCAACAAAATGTATTGATGACATGATAATCAGCGCTTTCGTGTTTTGCAGTTCCCCCATCTTGCAATGCGGAAGTAAGAAGCAGGTGATGGGAGGCTCACATTGGAAGCAAGCTTTGTATGGAATTGCATACAATTGTTACCTTTCATGAATAGTAATTTCATTTTTATAGTTGATGAGGACAACTATTAATAAACTGTAAGTGTGCAAAAGCCCTTTACACTTTGTTGAACTGTGAAAATAGCAGATTTAAAAGCTTGGAGCGTGTAGCGTTCTTTTGTGATATCGTAGATCTTCCATTTTCACGTTTCATTTTTTTGTGAACATTTTGAAATCTTTGGAAATACAGCAATGGTTATTAAATGTTGCCATGACTTTTGATAATACCTTGTTGTCCGTGTGTGATAGGCACACGTACAGTATTGTAGAAGCATTGCAGATGTATGCCTAGAGGATACACACAAATAATGTAGCACAACTGTCAAACATTCCTTTTATCTCAGTTCAGCAGTACATGTTATATCAACCATCAATACATCTTCATGACTGCCAGGTTGAAGATCCCACACTGTTATCTCAGAGAGAGAAATAAAAACAGCCTCATCCCATATCGTTACATTCAGTAAATATATAATTTTCATACAGTATTATTTATGACACGTTGCTCTCACTGAAAGCTTGTTCTGTTACTGTACCTCAACGACTTAGACAATTCCCATCCAAGCGCGGTTTCAACTGATGAGTAGCATTACTCAGTATTCATTACGCACTACGTATGGACAAAAAAAAGGGTGAACAGTTCACGGTATATGCCAGAGTTGAAACGGGTTGAACTTTTTTTCTGCACAGCGTGTAGAAATGTGTCTATTCAAACGAGGAGCGTGATCCCTGCGGATCCAATCGAGTATGCAGACATACTCTCCATAGGAAAGACTTTTAGACTCCCAAGACTTTTTTGATTTCAAAGATGTAATTATAAACCATTCTAAGCGGATATTACAGATACACTTATTTGGAGTGGTTAACTCTGGACTGAAGAGAGACATACGGCAAGCTATGTCATATTTGGAAAGGTACATAAAAAAAGGAAAGGTGGCTTTCAAGGTATCAATCATGGTAAATTGTGCTTCGGATGTTCTGAATTAAGCCTTTGTACAGCGAGATATATAAATTATAATGTACATATGTTAATCTGAAAGCTAAAAAAATGTCTTTATATATAAACAAACACTAACGCATATTGTCTTATACAATATAGAAAGCAGAGAGTATAACAACGGAAAGGCAAACACACACACAAAGTCCATCACTGCCACAGGTCCTCTGTCCTTCCAAACTTGAACACCAAACCCCTAAAAGGAGAAAAGTGGATGTGCTGTTACATAATATAATGGAGCACCATACAGGTTTTAATTACAGCAACGACTTGCTCAGATATGTCAGATGTGGGTGGGTGGAAAATATAAACGGTTTCAACTTACCCGAAGAAAATGAAAGCATTTTGGAAGAAAATGGCAATACCAGGGTACACGACAGCCTTTTCTGTAAGAGATGTAGAAAGGGATCTGCACATGAAACCTAGCATCACTAGTATGGGGTAAAATTGAGGCGACAACAGCAAAGCTAAAATGAATCACGTAGATTAATTGAATTGAACATTTTAATTGACTATGTAAACTAAAATAGACATGCAGGACTTACGAGGCACTACGAAGCCTCCAAACAGGATCCACATGGAGGCGATGAGAGAGCCGAAAGCCAGCATGAAGCCGATGAACAGCCAAATACGAGCACCTGCACACATACAAACATACAATGCTATAATTATAGGGTTCATTATTGATGCAGTATCCATTCACGTCTACCTAAACACCTCTCATAGCTTATTACATCTAATGTATTCAATGTTAACGTTCCTATATTTGTGCATGAGCTCGACAACAAAGTTGACTGTATTGTAGACAAGTACCTGTCTGCCCGATGCAGCCTTCGCTGTAGCTGTCTCCTCTTACTTGGCCATTCGAAACAGCATTTATCCTAGACAGAAACACAAAAGAACAATTTATACAAAACCATAAAAACGTTATAAGTGACTCTGGTGAAGACAAAGAATGCCTAGATTGTAAATGTACATGCAATTTTCTGACTGTCTATATAAGGGAACAACAAGTTGAGTTACAAAACTCCATGGGACATTGCATTTGATTATAAAATAAAGCTTGAGAGAAGCTGCTACAGTAGTGCGAAGTTAAAAAAGATGGAGATTTTGCATCTGTAGGAGAGCTGTGTTATAAATATACCTTGATTGATTTGCTCTTGAACACCTGAAGCACCCCCTTCTAGTCTAAACAACAGTAACATCATCACTTTGCAACGGTGCGTGTAAATAGCCTAAACATGGTTAACTTGTGGTGTCACGCTGGGAGAGAAACCCAAAATGTAACATTTCAATAACCTTTACACATTCACATTCTACTTAAGGAGGGTGTCAAATCCCAATAATGTTCTCTAAATGCCCAGAAACTAATAATTTCCCGTAAAAAAAATGCACTTGCTTTGGCTCATTCATTTTTCAACCACTCCTCTGGTATCTCTGTCCGCAGCGCATAGCAGGCTAGCAGCTATACACAGAACGAGTTGATGCAAGTCAGTGTCTCTATGCAAAACGGGTAGTTTCTTTTGTATTGTTCTAGCACACCAATCAGCAGTTTATGGGTTTCACCTGGTGTTGTTGTGGCATTCAGTGCGAAAAGGCCATTCACACACATGTCGGGCACAGAGCAGACAGACAGAGAGGCGGTGCTCATAGAGAGCCCAATACACAAATGTGTAGGCTAGGGTACTCAGACTGAATCATGGTGGGTGGTCGGGGGGGGGGACATTTTCACCAGTTGTGCCTTGCCAAAAATAGGGACAGTTAAAGGATATTCATACTGTAAAATGACTCACATGAGAAAGGCCACCGTAGCGATGACTCCGCACGTGTGATAAGCATGATGGAATTGCGTCTCATCCGGATACTTCACCGCTGCGTCGATGATGATCCACCACCCGGTGAAGAACTGAAATGACATGAATGAATCGATGATAGGGGAGGCGGTAGCTCAGGGGTAGAGTGGCTGGATCATGTTAACCGCAAGGTTGCCAGTTCGAACCCGGGCTCCCCCAGAGTTGCTGTCGAAGTGTCCTTGAGCAAGACACTGAACCCCTAATTGCTCCTGATGTGCTGGTTGGTGCCTTGCATGGTTTCCTCCGCCATCGGTGTGTGAATGTAATGCACAATCTCTGTAAAGCGCCTTGGATAAAAGCGCTATATAAATGCACCATTTACCTTTTACGATTTATGTTAATCGACGGTCGTCACTCCAGATACCCCTAGTTTACATGAGGTCAAAACATCTATTGTTTAATGTTTATGCAACATGAAGTAGCATGCCCGGGGAGTGGGACCGCACCCAGTGTATTTGTCACCTGGATACTAGATAGCTATTCATTACCTGAGAACCAGCAAGTTGGAGAACCGACAACTCCATTGTATTGCTAAATGCTTACTGATGTACTCCTCATAATGAAGACTAATTTTGAATTTTATTTACATAAATAAATGTAATAACTTCGTAATACTGTATTGTGCCGAATATAAGACGACCCCCCATGTTTCAAGACTCATTTGTGGAAAAAGGAACATTGAATGTCAAATAGTCTAGTCCCCGATTGTAATACGACCCAGTTTTTTAGGATATTTCCTATTCAGCACAATAGGGTAATTGAATGAATACTATCGTGGACACCCTGTAGTCAACAGGTAAACAAGCAGTCTGAAAACAAACATATTCAGTCTCCACCTCACCCCCAGCTGTCCACTTTGAATCATTTCTTGTCCTATTGTTTCATAGATTATACATTTTCTGTGCTACGGAATTACTAAATGTGTTGTGTTCTTCTTGAGCTATTAATTTTATCTCTTTACCTTTAGCCTCACTGTTTTTATTTAGAAATTCTAGAAATCTCTTAATTTCAGAAAAGCCCTTCTAGATTCCACTTAAACACTATGAAACATGCATTGGATATCTGTTCTCAGACTGTACATGTAAGCACTGTATGTATATCTTTCCCTATCTGAAGTTGAAGCCAGCTCAACTTATTTGTAGAGCACTATTGTAGCTATTGTAGGCCTTTGTAGCAGCTGGCTTCCATTGAAAATGAATAGAATGAGTAGACTGTTGCCAGTGAGAACGTAACATGATTCTCTCTGGATAAGCACACCTGTTAAATTCCCAAATTGTACATCTAAATTGCTGGAATTGGTCACTTAATAAATTACCCTCAAATAGGACTTTGACATGTTGTCAGCACGTTGTATTGATTATTATGATGATTACAAACAATGGCAAACCACCACAGATTATAATTCGGGTAAAATTATAATAATAGAAATTGACAACATACCAGAACTCCAGCTGCTATCGATGCGATGGTGTTTCTCCTCTCGCCCCAGTCCACATTGCACTCACAGTCTCCACACCGTATTCCGTCCAGGAATCCTGACATGACTGATGAAAGAGGACAGAGGCTAGGGTTCAAGTTAAAACACCCGTGGTCTCTGAGGCTAGGGTTCAAGTTACTTAAACACGCTGACTGAGGACGACCTAGAGAGACACACAAAACCCATCTTTCAGGAGGCCAGGGGGGGGGGGGGGGGGGGGAACTCACCTCCCCCATAGAGAGGTGATGGCATTCACTCACTCATACATTGTTTCCCCCCTTGCTACTCTGACCACAATGGAAACAACAAGTCTCCAGGACTTTTTGTGTTATATCCTTCCTTAGGCTTTAGCCCTAAATGTCTGACTGTACCTTTGGTTCGTGATCTTTACATTTCTGTATTAAGTATTCAACCAATCAATAAAAGACAGTATGAAAAAAGATTATGCCAATACTAAAATGTAATATCTGTTGGTCATAGATAATGTAGGTACTTCACCATATTATATATTCCATATTTCAACACCAGCAAATAGAAAATGATAGAAATTAACATGAGACAGCCAAATAAAAACCTGTTTCGATTTTGCTGTATCCTTATGCGTAAATGCGGTGCAATAACGACGCCGATGAAACAATCTCTGGCTTATACACAAACCAACAATCGTGTAAAAATCACAATTTTCATAATAAATAACACCCCTATTGAACTTTCATTTCATACCAAAGCCTTTAAAGTGTTCATCTTGTAAGTGTCACAACAAACGACGAAGTGACGCCTGATAAAAGAGCGCTTTAACGTCGGAGTCTTTTGTTCAGGGCTCTGGCATTAAAAAGCATTTCCTTGGAGGTTCCTTCATGTTGTTGCGTATCGCATCGAATCACGATTTAACTCAAAAGACAACCTCGTTAACAAACTAAAAGGTCCACCTGGACATTAGTACAGTAATGACATTTCATATTGTATGGTAATATTACCTTTTCTGTGCGGTTTTTTGATGTAGACCCCCTGGACGCTCTACTTTGCTTCCGAGAGAGCTCTATTCGGTCAGGCACATGCGCAGTCCATCCACACCCAGTTGATTTTGGGAGGTCTGTTGCAACGATATCAGTGGCCTATCGATTTCAGTAACCCCAATTGTCAAAACGAGGGTTATTTTTCCGCCATTGTCGTTAATGTGCAACAACTAAATTCCAGATATATGCGAAGGCTGGGCATTGTAAACGAAGTAGACCAAAACAATCTTTTCAGAGGAAACCAGCGTGAAAATAGCAAAACGGCATCATATGGCGTCAAATAAATCGACGAGTCACGAATTCCGGCGTAACAGCTTTTGTGGTTGAACAATGAAAGCAAAATAGATGGATATACGCATTGAAGTTCAATATAGTTCATTAAGTTCAATAATTGAACTATGTTAACACTATAGTCGACTAGAGTGACAAAAGTGACTATAACAACAGCCACTCTTTATTTTTGTTTTACATTCCCTTATTTAGTTTTACAAACATGCATAAACATAATTCCAAGGTTATGACCATTTATAATCAGGTATTCTCAGGTTGTACATACAAATATCGTTTAGAAGATATCAGTCAAGATTTATTTTATTGTATTTTGTACATTTTGTACAACAAGCCATTTGGTATAGGCTTATCTAACAGATTTGCCAGAGCTCATGTGTGAGTCACATGGTAGCCTACTTGATGCTGCTGCTGGAATGCTTACAATCACTCAAAAGAGCTCTGTTACAAAGAAAGATTATACAATGTGAACATACATTTACAATTGATTATATAGGTAAATGCTCGCTCAATGCTTATTGCAATTCATGTGTTGTTTAATAACTGAAATGGACATTGTAAAAACAGAAAGACACATCAAAGTTAGTGGTCATCAACAAAGCAAGAGTAGCAGCTCACTAAATACATTCTGCTTCACATTTGATTTTGTATGATATAAAAAAAAGCATTTACAGCATTTGTACATCTCCAGTGGTTCAATGTTTTGTTACATCTGCCAAAACAGATCAAATGCCTCAATGTTATTACCATAGCATTATACCTTCACTTTATTAGCACGCCCTGATGGAGTCTACCTCAACATTTCACTTGCACATACATGTAAGAGCATGTCACAAATACTATCTAAAAATCTCAATTTTGTCTCAAATACCACCCAAAAAATCTCAATTTTGAAGCAAAACCAGATTTCACATGAACCTTATAGCTTGAACCTTATGAACCTTATGAACCTTATAGCTATTCCTGGGAGGGAATATTCAGCAATAATAAAAGATAAAACTACATGTAGAATGTTTATTTTCTGTGAAGATATTTGGTGTTTAGAGGGGTAAAAGGGATCAGACCAAAGCCAGGACCCGGCCAACTAATGGGGTTTAAACTTTGAGTGGTTAACCCATTAAAACAGGGAAAGCATTCGTGTCATTTTAGCTACGTTTTTTTCAGAAAAAACGTAGCATTTAGAACGTTGCCGTTGGGAAGAAATCTCTTCTAACTTCTTTCTTTTTTGTAAATGAATACCCTACTTGTAGTACTTGCTCATAGTACAGCGTCACACAAAATCATCAAAAGTAACAGATCCACAAGCTCGAAATGCGGCACTTTTTCTGCTGTTGAATTTGAATCCTGAAAAGTAACAGTTTTCTACCCAACAGAGACGATTATGTGGAATGGGCCTCGGGTCTTAAGTGGTTAAAAGACTCCAAGCAACTGCAGGGCCACGCGTATGGAGACGCCGATGACTCCTAAGTATCCAATGTATCCGTAGACACCATTCATCCTCTTGGCTGGATCTGGGAAGGAAAAACAAAACAAAAAATTGAATAAGATTATCTTCCAATAAAACACAATATCAAGCTGTTTGATATACAGCCATGCCGTATTCACTCACATTTTTTTATTATTATTAATCTTACTTTGAGATACTTTTCTTGTTCGATAATTTGTTTTCTAAAACATAAAATGTGAGAAATAAATATCAACTGGAGAGAAATAAATATCAACCGGAGAGACGGTTGATAGAATAATAGCACAGTTTGTTGCATGTGGACATACTCATATCACTTTTGTTTTAATAAATCTGAGACAAATGATCCCTCAAATCATGGACTGTTTAACCCCCTGGTAGTGGTCCATTTGCAGGCAAGCAAGCAAACCAGTGTGTGTGTGTGTGTGTGTGTGTGTGTGTGTGCGTGTGTGTGTGTGTGTGTGTGAGTGTGCGTGCGTGTAAGTGAGCATAACTTATTGCTATAACTCTTGTATGGTTTATTGCTGTATTTACAAGTATGTACATTAAATACAGAGCCTATAGTCCTTCCACGCGCCAGAATCTGGTTCTCCCAGTCCCGGCATAGTAGTTCCGGAACTTCCGGAGCAACGGATTGTGTGGCCTTGCTCATTCCCTGATGGACTGATCGAGGGTAGCTACTGGGACATAAGTCGGGATACATCACTGAGGATACGTCCCAGGTGCATCCATGCGATGTATTTTTAGTTATACAATGTATTGTTTGTTTCACTGCGTTACCGTTTGCTGTTGTAACACCCTGAATTTTCCGATGGGGAGATTAATAAAGTGAAATAAGGTGATAAAGCATTATTACATCACAAATAAAAGTGCTGATGTTTGAGTAATGAAGTTACCTCCTGTATAGTAGCCCCAGGCATATGAGAACCTGCTGGTCACCCAGATGCCCCCCAGTACAGCTGCTGTTAACTGAGACGGTCAAAAAAATAATAATTAATTCAAGTTAAATATTTCAAAAAGTATAAACAAATATATAGCCTATATGGGAACACATTTGTGGAAGTACTTCTGTGGCCTACTGGCAGTGGGTACAATAAATGCTCTTCACACTGCTGCGTTCACAGTCACTTGATAGCGACAAAGACACAGGCTACCATTCATTTTCAATGGAAGCTAGTGACATGATTTTTTTTTTTTTTTTTTGAAAATACGTCCGAAGCTAGTGACATGAAGAAACAAAGACACAGCCGGCATTTGTAGCTGCAACAGTTACAAAAAGTTGAGTCTTTGTAGCTGGTTTCAACTTCAGCTACAATGATACAAAGCTTAGTATCTTTTCCATCTGCCAGTGTGAACGCAGCATTAGAGAGCTAGAGTCCTGTCGTAATAATAATAATAATAATAATAATAATAATAATAATAAAACAATTGATTAGAACAAAAGTAGAACAGAATAGAATACTTTATTGGCAAGATGATTTATGTCATACAATAAAGATGAAAGACACAGACAAGTTTGACAGAGACAAATGATGAAGTATAGGGCATCATTGTTCCCACATCTGCATCAAAAGCGCTGTAGCCAATGCATGCCGAGATTTCAGCCACATCAATTGGCCAGGTTGTTGTGACCGGTGACAAATAGCTTGTTTGACTTACGTTGGAGTGGTTGACTGACTCTCTGTAACCAACAGTAAAGCAACTCTTCTTTCTTTTTTTGGCTTGTTTTCATAGACCTGGTTGCTTGTTTTTCTCTTGAAACCTGGCCTGTACCACATAGCAGCCCTGTACTTCCTGTAAGAATAGTTCTCTGACTGAGATGAAGATAAAACCTGGAACGAGGTTACCATTTACTGTGATCTAATCAGTAAAATTCTTAAATTGGCTGAAAAGCTGCCATGTCACTGTGACAACTAGTGCTTTCCGAGCTTGACCCTTGGCCTTACTATCTGTTATCTGTTCAGTATTTATGCCAAAGATCATGGCTTACCGTCCGCTCACATTCTTTAAGATATCGTCAGTGTCGGGAAGAAACCAACTGTCTCTTTCAACTTATTGAACTAATTACTATTTTATGTTTATTATAAATCAATGCTATTGAACGCCCTTTAAGTCTGTGTGTGGGTTTTACAAATATTTAACAAATGAAATGTATTAAAAAGCGCTTCTGACTAAACCCTAACTCAATATATGACTAAACCTTCAAACAACCTAAATGCAACTTAGGTTTTAACTCCGCTTGAGCTGAATGTATGTAAAGTGATGATAATATAAGGACACAATAAAGTATCTGACGATGCCTAAAGTCAGTCACCAATACCAACTTTGATGAGGCAGTATTGATTTAAAAACATGTTTTTCTCTTTTTTCCCCCCACTCTCCATTTCCTGAAAAGTTAATAGTTTGGAACTGGTTTCTGCCCGACAGCAGAGATTCTTTAACATGTATGAATACAACAAACGTGATGATTTGAAATGACTATAGAAACCAAGAGGTAGCCTACACAGCAAAAAATCTAAAATTGTACAATCTCAGAATAAAAATTAACACTTAAGATTTGACTGTGTTTATCTCATCCATCCATACATACCGGATAGGCAAGAGCTGCAATGGTTTGGAAGACCAGCCACTGTGGGTAGATCTCCAGGGTGTTCTGGTGTGCTCTCTGGATGCAGTTGAACACCTGATCCTTGTCACTGTACATAGTAGGATACTACAAAGATAACGGACACATACAAAGCAATTAATATAAGCTGTTCCTGTATTCTGAATTGAACATTAAAATCCGACTGCAAATCAGCAACACGAGCAAACTTTAGTCGAGCTGAATAGGAAAACTGATGGCTTACCTGGACATTGTACTTCTTTCTGGCACCCCCGACCTTAATTCCAAGATAGGCCAACATGACCCAACTGTATAGATACGTTAATATGACATATCCGTAGCTGGGAGGCAAATCAGCTATAAGATCCATCGCAATTCGACGTGGAGGAAGGTGCAAACAGAGAAGAAATGTGAATTCCAGAAGCTTCCTCAAGTGCAGCCGCAAACTATTGAATAGTAAACAGGGCAGGGGACAGCGATTACATACGATCTCGCGACAAGGCTCACGACAGTTTTTAAAGGGCAATACCACTACATATCATCTACTTCAGTTCGTCATACGTTGATTACAATTAATTATTATAGGCTATATGTCTTTAAATGTCTCACTCTCACAGGACAATGGAAACAATAAGACCTCGGGAGTTTTGTGTTATTTTTAACAGACAGTCATTGTAAAATCGTAGCTCTGTACTATTTGCAAACTGGCAATAAAGTATGTACTCAATCAATAAATGAATTGAACAATCCAATCTCAAAATAATAGTGTAGCTGTTTTTTGGGGTATCATATATAACGTATATTCTTTTTTTTTTTTTTTAACTCGATCTGGTCATTTTTTGTTTTATGTTGCATTTTTTCATAATCTGAATTTTTCATGGTACAAAATGTCCAATAAAAATTGTATTAAAAAAATATATATACAAATAATAGTGAAAAAGCAGAACTCTCTAATCTTATAACAAAAAACGACACAGACCGAAGTGATAACGGTAACAAAAAACAACGTAACTCTATCCATGTAATAATTTTGCATTTAATTAATGTCCATAGAATAGAATACAAAAACTATCCCAGAAAAAATACTTAATAAATACATCAATACATTATTTAAAATAAATTAATTTCATCTACAAAATATAACATAGGGATTTGAATCAGAATAAGTCTGTATGTATTTTCCTGCCAATTGTCACATATTAAACTATTAACTATATTACCACAACAACAACAACGTCTAGACTAATAACAGTAATTACACAATGATTACATCTAACAAACACGACGCTATCACCACCCAGCAACAAGTGGCATGCGCAAATGTCACGCCAGTGTGAACCTCGCGAATAGCCGGGTTGTTTTTAAAGCCAGTGGAATTTTCCACCGTGACGAACAAGCAACGTCCGCCTCGGTGACTTCATCATCATCATTTCCACGACGACCACACAACGGAGAACAACGGACAACAATAGCACAGCCGCATTTTGAAGAACATTTCGCTGTAAACCTAAACAACTATAACTTAACCGCTCGATTTTTGTTGATTTGTCTTTCGATTGTACTCGTTCTGATTATACATCGCTCTTTCAGAAGAATTCGAATATATCTCTTTTACTATCCATCTGAATCAACCGTTGGTTACACTGGTGAGTAAACGTTATTACATAATTTGTAAAGTAACGCAGTTATAGGAAAACAGTCGGTTGTTTAATAATTTAGGTTACTCTATATCCGTGTAATTTGTATGTATCGTATTAAGTGTTTTTTTCTGGTAAATAATGCAGTGTTTATCATAGTTTTCTACTCGTCGAACGTGTTTTTTGAACTGAGGCCTACTTCCTCGTTCAGCCTCAGACAGACCTCGTTCTGGAAATTTCCACTCCAGTCTGACCAGTCAGCAGGCTGTAGTTACACACTGTTGCCACCGCCCAGAGTGGGGGCAGCATGCCGTATGTAAGGCCAGGCCGTTATCTCACGCTTGTTTGAAGTTTTTATTTCACAAATTCACAGTATGCCATCTATTCAGACGAAAGCACAAGTCAAAACGGTCAAACGATGCTATGCTGGCTTTTATATTTAGCTGTGAGCTTGTAATTTAATACAAGGCTCTGCTATAGATCAGCTATTTTCACTACTTAAACGTATTTCTTCCCTCTAATTAAATGTATTCATTTCCCCCCCCCAAAAAAATAAATTGGTTTGTTGGCCAACCCACTGTTTGGGAAGCAGGGGACCCATTACTGTTGTGGATCAAGGTTATGTTATTTTGTCATCTGACACCCAAACCATAGTGTTTATGTAATTATTTTATATCTACAATGGTGTATGTCTCCACAGTGAGGCTGGAAAAATAGCCTCGCAGCCTACTACTATAGCCTACTGGTAGGCAGGAAAATGTCAACCAGAATAACCCGTTCTGAGTGAAACTCCTCCCTATGCACTGGCCCTATAGAAGAACACAACTAAATTAAACCTCACTACATTTTGAGCAAATGCCTCGGATCGATATTGTAGAGATGACTATAATTTAGGCTTTCACTGTGGTAATATCTCCTGGCTCTCGGTGCATTTAACTCCACTTTACGCCGTAACGTGATTTTTTTTCCCCACTTCTCCCCCAACCTTTAGTCGACCAAGATGACGACCGCCATGGCCCGTGCTCGTCTGACCGATGGCATCGAGGTGATCTTTGACCAGGACTCTCGCTCCAGCCTCCAGGAGGACACCAGGTCCAGCTCTCGCTCGTCCGGCTCCGGGGGGGTTAAAGCTCGCTCCTCGCGCCGGGCCGCCCACCACAGGAGGCGCCACAGGTCCTCTTCGTCTTCATCTTCCTCGGCCAGCAGCAACAGCAGCTCCCGTGCAGACCGCCCCAGGTCAGTGTAAATTTCGTCAACACATAAAAACTAGATGAAAATGTTAGACAGAGACTAGTGGACAAGAGACCATTTTTCACATTGTTGCATGCTGAAAATGGCAGATCTACAAAGCTCACAGCCCACCAAAATACATTTTAGTTGACTAAATCAACTGTAGATTTAGTCACCAGGAATGTTTTAGTACTGGTATGTTAGTTTTAGTCTACTGAATATAAAGTATTCAAGAGACTACGACTAAAACAAAACAAAAAATCCAAATGTGCAGGTCCCGCTCTCACCCGCGCTGCCACAGGCCGGCCGACCGATGCCGCTGCGACGACCACTACAGCAGCAGGCACAGCCGGCGTCACGGAGGAGGACACCGCCGGCGCTCCCCGCCGCGCCACTACAGGGCCCGCTCTCGCTCCTACAGCCCCTCGACTGACCGGTCTGCGCGCCGGCGCTCCGACAGCCAGAAGAGACACCACCACCACCACCACAGCGTCGTCAAGACATCCCCGTCTCCTTCCAGAAGCAACCGCTCCAGCTCCAGGTCTTCAGGCAGCTTGAGTGTAGATGGTAAGAAGTGATGGGGATTAATCATTAATCCACGGTGTCAATGACTGACCGCGGAAGTCTGTCGACTCGGCTGTTTACAGGTTTTATTATCGGGATTGAAAGCATTAACCCGTTGAGACCTAAGACTCAGTGGTGCTCAAATGTGAAAGACCCCCAGAATTATCTGTATTTTGCTGTGGACCCCCCCATCTGAAAATGTTTAGTTCCAGGGACCTCCCAGAAGCAAATAATCGAGTTAAAAAAGGTTCGCTGTGAAAGAATATATATTCAAGGATTTGTGCCACATTTTCAAAAGCTGATCTACAAGTTGCTATGAGCTTGATCTACAAGCTATTGTAGATCTGCTATTTTTGCAACAACTAAGATAATGGTTAAAAGCTATTCTGTGACACAGATGAGTCATCAGTTCTCAATGGATAAAAAAAACCATAGGAGGAATGTGGTGACTGATTGCCTTTTTATATATATATATTTTTATGCCTTCTTCTTCAGCAAAGAGAGAACTTCTCAGAATTGCGTCGGCCAACGCCGTAAAGATCCTCAGGGTGGAGACGTTGGAGCTCCCAGAGAGCGTCAGGCCCATCCTGGAGGACCGGGACTCCTGCTCGTCCACGCCAGAACCTGAACGTGAGGAACGGGTGAGACCAGAACCTGTCCATGAAAGGACTCGCTCACAGGTGGGTGTCATTAGAGTCCCAGAATATTAACACAGCACCACACAGACACACCAGCTCTTCTTCTAATCCTATACAATGCCTTGTTTTTGTTTTTTTAAGGACTGGAAGTAAGTAAATTTTTGTTTTGGGGGAATATTAAAGTGAAGTGATTTCAAGAAGTACTTTTTAGTTTTTGGGGGAGCTTACTTGCAGTACACCATCAACACCATCAAATTATATTTAAGTGATTTCAGCAACAAAATGCATTTTAATGATGGATTTCCATTTTTTTAATGGGCCTAAAATTCTTACTTTGACTGGGTCTTCTATATATTTTAGTATAAGTTACAGTTTTTCTAGTTTTTCTAGCAGGTTTGTAATTGGTTTGTTTTACACAACCATAACACTCCGTAGCACTTTTTCTTTTAGAATGTAATGAAGTACATTTTGGTCCTTCAACCAAAGTGGCTCCCGGCTGTCGGGACTATTGTTGAACCAGAAACTGAAGCCAACACAATCTAGGCCACCACACGCATACCCCCGCTGTCTGTAACTGTCTGCTGATAAGGTCTTGCGTTCTCTGTATGCATTTGCTTGTGATGAGTGAACCCTTTGGACCCGTGAGGGAACACACATGCTCTGTTTTGTATCTACATCTTTCTTCTTAGATCGCTCATCGGCACCTGGGATTAGGAGAATAAAGAGTGCCAGTCATGTGACATGGGTGAAGCCATTGTTTGCGTGAAAGGTCAATTATTGATGAATGTTGTCACTGTTCACAATGCCCTCTTAGTATTCACAAGGTAGAAGATTGCTTTTCAAACACTAGAACATGTACCAGCATTTCACACATTTCTTGTTATCAATGCTTATTTGTCATATAGATGTAGGCCACATGTTTGCAATTCATATTATATTCTGTAACACCAGTCTCTTGACCAATTCATATATTTTGTATTACATTGGTACACACTTCACATAGTCTTTTGACAAGTTGACATGCATAGGCAAGGCATAATTTATACATTTGACAAATGGGAAAATGTGTGCTTGCCGTTGAAAATGGATCGTTGTTATTTAGCAGAATCTTCCACTCGCTGAAGGATCGCAGGGCGTGTGGACTGCATTATAGTGACTGAGAGCTAAAACAGATGAAGAAGTCCCTCTCTCCGTCCGTATGCCCAGATAAGTTGGTACACAAGGCGTGTGCTGCTGAAAACCAGCATCAACATCACCAGAGAAGAGATAATATTTTTTTATTTTAATACTTTTGGTTGTTCCAAAGTTGTATCCCTCTCATGTTATGTGTGAGCTTAAACTTTGGCTACCATCATATAATGGTTGGGGTTGTATGCATGAGAGCTGCAGTTTGTGGAAGCTAACACTTGTAGAGAACAATGGATTGACATAGACCTACATATTAATTTAACCACGCTTCACAAACTGCTAAAGCTCAATCCGTCTTTAGTTTTCTGCTCCCCTCTAACTGGTTTTGGTTGCTGTCTTTTTCTTTTAAACAGAGCACTGACGAGTCTGACGAGGACGATGCCAGCCCAACAATGTTCCCAAAACGGAGGATCATCTCTTTCAGCGTTAATGTGAGTACCAGTGCTGTGGAAGACAACGTTCAGAATGTTGGGCTAACGGCCACATTTTTGTTAGATGCTTGATTCTCATACGTGATTCTCTTGTTTCCTCAGAACTCTTTGGCTAAGCCGACCGTAGCTCCAAACTGCCCTAAGGTAACGTCCCGAATGGATATCGTCGGCAGCAGGAAGCCTTACGGCCACTGGGTCCAAGTCAGAGCGACAGGCAAAATCTCCCTGTCGCACACACTCACTACGTCAAGATAGTGTAGCAAGATGGTAATGCATGTTCTGCAGTTCAACGGCGCCTTTATCCAAAGCGCTTCACAATGTGCGTTACTACATTCACAGATTCACACAGCCGGCATCGGGGCCCAACCTGCCCCCCCGGGACCAAAACCTGCACTCCTGGAGCAGTTCCAGGTTCAGTTAAGTTAGGGTTTCTGTGAAGGGGTTTCTTCAGAGAGTTCAACATGAAACCAGGAGGAGCTGGACATCGAATGCCCAGGCGACCACTCTACCTCCCGAACCACTGATATGATCATACGGAGTATGGACCCTAAATATTGTAACATAGCTTGTGTGTATATACTGTATATATATACACCAGAGTCAGGAGGATTGTCTCGATTTCAGGGTAGGTGTTTATTTTCAGACGTAAAAGAGACTTAGGTGAGAAGACGACTTGAAGGTTTTACTCAGGTGGGATTTTTTTTTGTTTTTTTTCCCCTCGTGTATCATCGTCTTGTGCCTGAGATTTTAATAAAGCTATTTATATGAAGCTTGTTTCTGTCTTATTTGTAACCTGCTGAACAAACTCAGAATAATACTCAGGAGAATTGTGTTGGCATGATGCAATGTATGTCCTAAATACCAACATTGTATTTATTACAATAATGCATGTGTTGTACTGCAATGCAGTTCACTCATTTTGAAATTAACATTTCAAATCAGGATTTCTATGAAATTCCTAGGGAGGGGGAAAAATCCAGTCGTGGGAAAGGTTTGGAATGTATCAAGGGTCATGTTTTTCGCAATGTTATATGGAAAAAAAAAACTAATTCCAAAACGTAAATATATATTTATTATCCAGTGTGACAAATAACTTCTACAAGCTCACAACGTGCCGCAGCATGATCCTATGCCCTAGGATAGGTGTAGCAAAACATTTGGAATAGATTTATTTTTGCTACACTGCCTGTCTCTGGTCATTGCACATTTGAGTAAGACGCATGATCAACATTGGGTTCATATTCTGGAGGTTTTGGAAATTTGTGTGGGAACCCTGATAGTATGAAAACCTATTATTGTTGAGCTATATTTGGCAACTAGATAAGAAACCATCTTACCAGTGACCTGTCAATACCTGAACTTTCACAGGTTTAATGTACTTGGCATAAATCAGTAGACTACACTATTGATATCAGCCATTATGTTCATGGGACACCAATAGCAAATGTAATCGGGATACTAAATGAGGATCTAAAATTATTAAAGATAAGCCAATACACTTAATACCTGTAAACACAACTAGTCAGTGGATAATACAATGCCGTGGTGACAAGCTGCCTTCTCCACAATGTCCACATGGTGGCATCATTGTATCAAAGTTGGAAGGTTTTAGCACAGTCACGCTTACAATACATAGCTATTGCAGGCAGTGAGATACAATTAAATGATTAGTCATAGAATTACACAGAATCAACAATGGTGCACAATTAACATACTGCAGCTATTTAATGCAAGAATAGTAAATTAGAATAGCATATGCTATTGCCCGTGTGAAGTGAGGGGTGCTCTTATATCTAATTTTCTGTCTTCACTTTTCTGCCCTCACTTTTAGCTTTAATATGTACTTTGCTCAGCCAATCAATATAAAATCAACCATCCTAGTGGGGTACAAGGGGTCTACTCTGTACTCTGTAGGCAGCCTATATGCAACACAACGGCCCTGTGTCCGCCCCAAGAACCATAATCAATGTTTGTGTCCCCAGTCCTCACCCACCGAGGAGACGCCCAAAAAAGGAGAAAAAGAATGAAAGTGGAATGAAAATTACTACAGGTAGTACCAAGCTGCAATGGTTGAAACCGGGTTAATAGGCTATCCAGTCGTGCTGAAATGAGCATGACAGCACGCACACTTAGCCGTTAAGCAGAAGATTTGAGAACAGATTATCACATTAGAAATATCAGTTGTGCAGAGTTTTGTCAGAGCAGCAGCATTATTGGCTTAGGAATGGAACAAAAAGGGCAGGTATACGCTCCTGCATTTTAACATCAGTTATTATGGTGGTACTTGGAGAGACAGATATATTTCCTTAGGTGGTAGTTCAGTATAAAAAGGTTGGGAACCAATGGGCTACACAACACAAATATGCACCCACACACCTACTGTAACATTATCTACATACACTTTCACACACACATGCTCTCCAACTGAGGCTAATAGTGTTGAGACCAAATTAAGGGACTGTCAGAGTAATTATCCTACAACTAGGCCTGGAATTTCCATTTTTGAGGGTGCAAAGGCCAAATGACAGGGCAGGAAGGGGTCATCAAATAAAGATTTTAGTCCATTGAAAGAATTAATTACCGGTATGTTATTTACGAAAGTCACTGCATTGCTTTACAGATGGGTACTCGGGGGAGTCAAGAATTCAGAATCTCAACAAGACACTGGTGTCTACATATTGACAAGAAAGATAGCAGAAAGTGGTACAGTCGGCTGGGGAATGTCATTTTTCTTGAGGGGCACAAGGTCAAACTGAGGGGCAACGACGGCCATGGCCTTTGTGGCCTCCCTGAAATTCCTGCCCTGCCTACAAAGTAAAAATGATTTCTAAATAATACAAATAACAAAACAACTCGTTAATACTCATGAGGGGTACTGTCGTAGAAGTTTCCCACCGCCAATTCTATCACACAATACAACCCACTGTTTGATTTAACCGAGAGTTTACACATGGAACCAAATGGACCCTGGGCCTGTCCCACATGATTATGTCATCATCATAACACCTCAAACCCCACAAACAGTGGTGCAACAAGGTTCCTCGTGTTCTGTGGTTTTAAATGAGCTATTTACTCCACTCCTTGTATCATATTTCATGCTGGTTAACAAACACACCATACATCATCGTCGCACTAACTCTTTTCAGGCAGCCAGCGGGTCGGCAGGTGCACTGAAAACTGCCTTTGTTCCGAGAGTAAACTCAGACGAAAGCCAAGGGCCTGCCAACAGAGGAGACTAGGATTCTTTTGAACATGTTTTTTCCTGAGTCACCCGATATAACCCGATAGGTGCCATCAAGGCTGCTTTCTGGTACCGTTCACCAGCGCTTCACTTTGACAGTGACACCTTCTTGGCCTCCGACATAACATGCTGATGATTGATTGTGCTCGATTGATTTGCATCGCTCCGATGAGAGTAATAAATTATTCTATTCCCAAGTTGTTTGTCTGTGATACTTAAATGCCATGTCACGGGGGGGAAAGTATCAAATGACACCGTTTCGAAACGCATGCTAGACTCTGTGTCTCCGAGATGTAAATCACGAAAAGGAAACAATCAGATTGATGAGACTAGTACAGCCACGTTTACTGAAATGACATTGCAGTTGCTTTCATACACATCCATAACTACTGTGAAATAACTCAAACACTTCCCAGCACTGTCTCAAAGCACTCATTGTAGTTCCATCAGGAAACATCCAGAAGAGAGAAACGACTGCAGTCTCGTCGCTCTCACACGACGAGACAAACATGTAATATATGCTATGACAAATGGGAATGCTATAGTGCAGAAAATATTTTCTTGTTCAAATTGCTTTCATAAGCGTTCATTAGTGCATCGTCCCCAGCAGGCATTTTTGGGGCAGGCATAATGTAATCAGTCACACCTCAGGCCACAGATTCTCACTCTGGAGTCTTGCCTCTACATGGTGTGATAGCATTTCCCTCCCATGATGTGTAATTTTATCAGAAGGGGGGGGGGGGGGGGGGGGGAGAGTGTGCGCGCAGCCCCTAAAAAAAAAAAAGGACAGTTCTGGAAATAACACACAAGGATTCCATTGTTTAAAAGACACAAAACGTCTTTTCAGATTGACTTGAGAAAAATGCAACAAGTCGCCCCTCAGAGGCAAACTTTATTTGATGTTTTATTCTCCCCTTATGCCATGGAGACCATCTATTTGAGCTCATCACATTAATTGTATTTCAAAATCAAAGGGCCTGACCTTTACAATTTAACAACAATAATTGTGTCCATCAGAGGAAGAGGCTGCAAGTTGACATGTTCTTATCAAATCATCGTTATTTCTTTTAAGGTGCAAACACGCCTGAGAACCAGTAATCTGGTTAACTGATCAGTTTCTCATCAACTTTATCGAGTAAAAAAAAAAAGAAAGCTCTTTCATGTGTATTTTTAACGAGGCAAACAGTAGCAAGCAAGTGAAGCAACTACAGTAGAAAGACACTCTGTGGTGAGGAGTACCAGGCGCCCTATAGGGTGTTCTGGCTCTTCTAATAATGAAAGCCAACATGCCAAAACCCCCAGGCTCATGAGATAAAACTACAAAAGCAAAACAATCAGGAACCTGAAAAATGTATCCACTCATCTGCCAACAGCGCCAGAGAAGAGTCATATATCAAAAGGCATTATTTGACACGCTACCCCTCCACCATATCAGGAAAACACAAACAACTTGTTTCACCAACACCACTTAGCCTTTGAAGTTAAACTGTCCCAGCTCATTACCATATTGACATATTCTATAACACATTATTTAATCTAGACAAACAATAACCGGCCCAATTCAAATTGGGACACCGTCATTCAGTGTGCAGTTCACACACGCCATAATTATTTGTTGCTTGGAAGATTCCCAACCCCCCCCCACGTTATGAGGTGTCTATGCCACACTCCATCCTGTAGAGGGAAGCATACTGCTGTAGTAATGGACCGCTAGTAGTACTACTGTATGTAAGTGAATATAAAAAGATGGCATGGGAATCTGTTGTCTCTGCCTTTGATCTGTCTCTCAGGTCACAAGCCTCCCCTGCTCATGTTAGCAGCTCGGGGCATGTTGGCTGAAGACAGATGCACCGGGCGATAACAAATAAATTGAATTGCTTAATTGTTGCGTCTTATCTCCGCATGCGCCCACACTAATCCATTCTTCGGTTGGTATTTTCTCTGCTCCACATGCCCTGGAGGGTAATGATAGCTGTGTGTTTTATTCTCACGCTTGGCGTGTCGGGCCGCACGCAGCGATCCCACAGCAACGTCAATAAGTCTGCGAGATAACCACATTGGTTAAAGCGGTTTTATTTGAGAGGGGGGGGAGGGGGTCTTGAACTCGTATCAAGGATGTTTGGGGTGACTGCTGTTTTGGTACACACATCTTGGGACAGTAAAGGAAGGGCCACCAATCTATGGCCATCTTCAAACAGCTCTCTGTGCACACGAATGTTGTGCATTGATCAAAGTGTCAAAAACATATTCAAAATATAGAAAATACAATAATCACTTGAAGCCTGGGCGTCGATAAGTTGACATGAGTCACGACGCACTGAGCTTTGCAGGTCTATTTTCAAAAATCTTTTGAAGATGTTTGAAAATAGGTCTCAACTTAAGTGGTTTAAGACCTCATAACAAGTCCTATGATACGGTTGTTGTCACAGAACCATATCCATGACACAAAACGTGTTACTCTGCCAAGTATCACAATGAGGAACTGTATACTAAAAAATAAAAACAGATACATCTACAGTAAATCCACTGTTTGTCCAATTGAGAGCCACTGAATTGACTAGAGTAGTGGTTACCAAACCTTTTAGCTCGATACACGAAAGAAAATTGAGTGAAAATAACGTAAATATCTACAAGCTCACAACACGATGTGAGCGGGGTGCGCACGCTTTTCCGACACACCAAAGGTCCGAAGCACGGGGACATACGATGCGATGCGAAAATGCGATGGTCCGACATGCGCCGCTTATGGTTAGGTTAGGGATTGAGGTTTCGGATTCAGATTTGATATCTTCTTGTGAGCTTGTAGATATGCTATTTTCACTACTTTGTAAGTATAACCCCCTCCCCCAATGAATGGATTAAAATGTTAAAAATGTTTTAATGGAATTATTTTGAAAAACACAGTTGAATTTGTTTTTAACAAATTTGTAGGGATTTATTTGAAAATCTTTTGAAATAATTAAAACCAAAATGTAGGAAATAAAAAATAAAGGGCAATTTTCACTCATTCAAATTGATCCACACTGGGTGAAAACAAATGGGGTTACAAAATCTTGGGATACAAATTATATATATATAAAAAGAAGAAATGGACTGAGTTCTAACATGCTCTAATCATGTACATAGAACACATGACTAGAGTTGTAACATGCTCTAGTCGTGTACATAGAACACATGGCTACAAGTACAGTAGCATGCTCTAGTCATGCATACACAATACATAACCCATATACCGGTACTGTACAGTAGAATGCATGACCGGAGCGACACGTTTAATGCCGAGACAGAACGCGTATAGTTTACGCTGAGAGTGTCTCCACTGAGACGGCCGGTCCCACTAGACGGCCGTGCCTCTCTCCAGGTTCTGCTTGATCTCGGCGGTGTATTTGCCGTAGAAGCGCTCCGCTTTCTTGTTGAACTTGGCGTTCCTCTCGTTGATGTAGTCGATGTCGGAGTCGTCGTTGTAGGCCCTGCGGCGGCTGTACTTGGCGCGCTTCTCAATCCTGCAAAAAAAAAAAAAAAAAACGGCAAAAACACCACAGATCGGCTTAGGGAGGATTTTACACAACGATAAGCCTTAAATTGGCTGGGCTTATCCAATCAAAGATGCTTCACCATCATCAGCACAGGCAATCATTTTGTGGTAGTCATTTTAATTGGAACAGCAGGCGTGGCAATGAAAGGGGGAAGAAGAAAAAAAAA
Organism: Protomyctophum parallelum; assembly: GCF_964188405.1. Taxonomy (NCBI): domain Eukaryota; kingdom Metazoa; phylum Chordata; class Actinopteri; order Myctophiformes; family Myctophidae; genus Protomyctophum; species Protomyctophum parallelum. The sequence continues at coordinate 43,634,411 of NC_139718.1, read as the reverse complement.
ACTAATGGGGGAAACTAACGGCAGAATGAACACACACAGAGGGAAACTAGTTAATCTGTGAGCTCCCAGTCTCAATTCACTGCGTCTTCAAAGCAGTGCCGTGCGTCATTCCCTGGCAAGCAGAGGTCTTTACTAATATCCTACAGTCACATCTCAAAACACAACTTAAGACTGTCTCAGATATAACAAATCTCACAGGAACTAAGGCGAGGGGGGAAATCAAAGGTGCTGGCCACGACAAATGCTTCTGTACAATCGCCGCGTGCTATTCTTTTACTATGGCATGATGATTTTCGAACACGGGCCAATTTGCTTTGTGGCAAGTCGTGTAGGAATACAATAAGGCATCATTTACTCAATGAAGCGTCCCATTAAGACAGCAGAGAGAGTGTTATGGCACCACTAGATGCTCGCAGATTCTTTATCACCCAGCTCCATCTGGGCTTCCATATACCGGGAGCGTAATTAGTGGGATCAGATCAGGCCTTGTCGCCAAAGTGCACAAAACGTCTGCCTGTCACCGTCTGTGGTCCAGACTCCGCTGTACCATTAATGGAAGCCATTTAGGACCGGGGGGATGAATGGAACGGGAGGCGGTGAGAGAAGAAGATCTATGTCCCTCTCTGTCTCTTTGTGTGTGTGTGTGTGTGTGTGTGTGTGTGTGCGCATGTGTGTCTCTGTTGGTGCCAAGTGTATACTTACTGTTTCTCTACGTCTTCCACCATGCGGTCGATGCCCTCCTTGGTGGGGACGTGACTGCCGTGGATCAGGGTGTTGGATGTGGGGTGGAAGTCTACCCCGCTGTGGTGTTTCAAAAGAAATCAGAGGCCGTCAATAAATCACCGGTTTCGATCGCCATCGTTCACATTTGGTCAGGCATCCGATTGCGCCACTGTGGCCCACGGTCATTGTGACGAGAGAGAGGGGCAGGATTGTGGGTGGCTTTCACAGTTTCGACGTATGGCATCCATTAAATGCTCAAAACCTGCGGGCTCAAAACCCGTCTTTGGCTGATGTGGGCCTAACCGCTGTAACTATGACCATCTTTTGCTCATCCGAGCGCATGCCTTGCATTACGCTCTGGAAAACATGAAATGATCTTGGGGACCGGGGAGAGGGGGCAACGATGTCCAAACCTCAGCCAGGGGCAGGGCAAGGGATGGGGGGGTGGGCAGCACACCACTAAAAACTCATAGGGAACGCTTTGTGCGCATGTGATGGGCGATTACAGCAAGCCAAGGCTCACAGCTCATTTGACTCAATTAAAAATGTCACGGTAATATGCTTAATGGCACCCAACGTCTACACAAATCATCTTTATAGGCCTCTTTGCTTTTTGAGGATTCACAAGTTTCTACAAATGCCCGCAGGGGAACATTAGTTCCTCCCGTTTGGTAAGGGCTGTGACCCCGGCTAAAGAGAACATCAAAGAGAGGGTGATACTTACTGTTACTGTACAGTCATGGAAGCCAAATTATGGAAGCCAAATTATGGACCCCCCCCCCCCCCCCCGCAGCTCTAGGCAACCCCTGCTGCTGCCAGCAGTCGGTGCGATTGACAGTTCTCGTTTTTGCATCTACGCCTAAACCTAACCTCAATACAACTATGCCTAAACCCAACCTTAACCTAACCTCAGTAAAACTATGCCTAAACTTACCTTAAAGGACCACTTCACCACTTTTCAACCTATCTTCATATAATAGGTAATCACTAATAATCATGATAAAATGGTGCAAGTCTTTTCTACTCAGTCTGTGTCTCATAGGACGGCTGTGGGCAGTTCAGAAACCGTCTTCCAGTGACATCATCATTAGGCACAAAAATATTTAGATTTTCATTATTGTGAGAACGATGGCTTCCATTTTCGCATTGCAACTTTTCAGGACTAGAAAGCCTGCAGTTTCTATTGGCTTGTATTTCCCATCGATGATGTCACTGGAAGACGGTTTCTGAACTGCCCACAGCCCTCCTATGAGACACAGACCGAGTAGAAAAGACTTGCACCATTTTATCATGATTATTAGTGAGGACCTATTATATGAAGATAGGTTGAAATGTGGTGAAGTGGTCCTTTAACCTAACCTCTGTAGAACTATACCTAAACCTAACTTCAGTAAAAAACGATACCTGCCCGGGAGCCAATTAGACGGGTCTATCCTAGAGCTGAGGTGGGATTCATAATCACGCGTCATGGACGGTCTTTCTCTTTATATTGGGGGGGGGGGGGGGGGTCGTCACTCACCACTCCTCTTTCTGCTTTTCGTAGCCGTCCATGTCAGGTTTGATCTGCTTGGTGAGTCTTTGGTACTGTCTCAGCTGGGCCTCGGCGTAACCTGCAGAGGAGACCGGCGGTGGAGGAGGAGGAGAGAGAGAGAGAGAGGGGTTGTAATTAGCGGAACAAACGGCGAGCAGACACAAGGCTCTGCCCCGCTGCAACCTGCGTCTGGTTAGGAGTTAGGACGGAGGGGATGAAGAGAAGAGGCACCCCACCACCACCACCACCCCGCTCTCCTCAAGACGCTCTGGTGATAATTTTCTCCCCAGAGGGTTAAATCCACAGAGGGGTTTTGATTCAACAGATGGGAGCCATATTTAGGGAAACGCTGCAATCCCCCCCCTTCTTTTTTTTCTTCAGCAGATTAAATTGGCGGTGGTTGAAAATGATTAATATCCCTAGGGCTTCTTACACGCAACCCATATTGTTCTGTTCTGTGCATGGGGAAAGTGACGGTACCAGTATTGTTCTGTGCATGGCTGCTCTTGCAGGAAAAGCGCCATTCTCTCCCACCGTGTACTGCGCCATGGCAGGCCTTCAAGCGCCCCATTAACCAATCAGGTACCAGGGCATGGCATAATCCAATCACTTTACACCACTCGTTTCCTCAAAACTTAAATTGTATTAGATTACAGTTCGCTAAACCGAAGGACTGAACTTCTGAAGCATTGCAGCGGTGTTATCCGTGCCCAAAATAGGAGTCGCCCTGATCTAATAGTGATTTGTCCAAAGCGTTATTTCCTGTTGTGTCTACGCAATTGTAAAAAGGATTTCAGAAGTGCATACCGACCCGCGGTGCATGGAAAAATCTCACTGAGCGGTAAAAAGGTGATCATAGAGAGCCAGCCATTGATCACATAAGGTGATGACCAGAACAGGACACCACCAGTGTGGGTGAACAAGTCATCGCTTCATACTCTTGAAGAATTCTAATAGAATAAGCCATAACTGTATGTTATTTTGTGCATAACTGATGTTCACGCTACGAAAACGGATTAACCCATTTAGGCCCGACGTCAAAAAAAAAAAAAAAAAAAAGGTCTTCTAAATCCTGACAGTTTTCTGAAAAACCGATGTTTCTATATCAGTGGTGCTCAATATTTCATGTCAAGGACCCCAAAAAATATGTAATTGGCCGCCGACCCCCCATCTGGAAATATGTTATTCCAGGGACCCTCCAGAAGCAAAGATTAGAGTTAAAAACGTTAAAAACGTCAAAAGACCTACAAGCTCGTAGCGTGCCACTCGCTATGAGCTTGTAGATCTGCTATTTTTCAATAGCTAAAGTAGAACATAATGCTTTAAAACACCAAAAGGGGTTCCCGCCCAGAATGAGTTAAACCACAACGGTGGTCTGGCTACGACCAGACACAGAATACTTGATATTACTGCTGACAATTTTCCCAAACATTCTGCCATCGGTTTAAATCATTTCAGTAAGTTATGTAAAAACAAATTATAGAAACTTCTACACCGCCGAAAAAACACGAAAAGCCTGATAGTTTCTTGTAGTGCTGTGCAATTAATCAAACGTTTGATTCGATTACGATCAATCTATGTTGCCGGTCAATGATTATGACAAGATTAATCCAGAATTCCAGACGAAACGATTATTGAGTTGCAATGCCGCATTTTGTTTGGCTATATATGAAAATCGTGTGGTCTTGTGTTAAGAATCCAGCGTAAGCCCTTTTCTTTATACCGTTTGTGCATTCGGCTCACAAAGTCAGGCACAAAAAAGAATTAAAAGTTGAAAGCTAGTTTGCCATGTTTTTTGTGGCCATCGTTTTTTTTTAAATCTCTGCCCTGCTGATGCGCACACTCTACTTTGAACGTTACATTTACGACACAGAGTGTTCTATTGACTTTCGAAGTCGAGAAGAATCTGCTTTATTAGGATCAAACAGACCCAACATGGTGATGGTCCGTTTGATGTTTTGACGGAAGGAACATTTAAGGGAGACCTGTCTTTTGTCAGTAAGTAACTGAAGGAGTGTGTAGGATGCTGTAGGATCCAGGGAACTGTTTAGCCCCAGCTAATTGGATAATCTCACAATGGTTATCATTTTTGCTATAATCGTGCAGCTGTAGCTCCAGCCAACATGATGGACAGAGAGTCCTTGGGTCAGACACGGTGGTTTGTGCACCACAAGGCAATCTGACCAATTTGTTTAATCATCTGAAATTCAAATACAAAGTGGTCTATGGCCATTGACCAAACAACAAAATAGCAAAACAATGAACTGAGAAACGCTCCTCAGGATAATCCACTGAAGGCACTTTTTTTCAAATTCATTGATGTTTCCAAACTCAACGAGTAATTGTGTTAAATAATTAGGATTATTATTTAAAAGAGAGCAAAGTAAAAAAAGGTACAGTAAAAGCCTGCTTGAGGAATTTGTTTGAGGGAGAAAAATACATCACATGTACATTTATTGAGCAGATTATTAGGCCTGACCTCAACATTAAAAAGAAATCTTCTAAATCCTCCAGTTTTCTGAAATAAATATTTTCACGATTAAAAAAATAAATAGCAGACCTACAAGCTCGTAGCTTGTAGGTCTATGAGCTTGTAGATCTGCTATTTTTCAATAGCTGAATTATAACATGATGTTTAAAACACCAAAAGGGGTTCCCGCCCAGAATGGGTTAACCACACCACGGGACAAGTACTCGCTTGGTATTATAGGTGGACAACTTTGATGAGAGAGTGCCATTACATTTCCACACTCACTCCAGAAGGCCACAAATTCTAGTTCTCAAACTTTTGAAGAGCCACTGCCCAGACTTGATCGTTGCTTGTCATGGAAAACTGCTTTAAAACGCTGCAATCCCCCCTTTTTTTCAGCAGATTAAATTGGCGTTGGTTGAAAATGATTAAGTGACGGTACCAGTATTGTTCTGTGCATGGCTGCTTTTGGGGGGAAAGTAACGGTACCAGTATTGTTCTGTGCATGGCTGCTTTTGGGGGGAAAGTGACCCACTCGTTTCTACACAAGAGGACACGGTGGCGATGCTCACCTGAGAATCCAGGGTCGGGGTTCTTCTTCTTCTTCTTCCTCTCCCACCGCTCGGCGTCATCGGCGCTGATATCCAGCAGCTTCACTCTGTCGTAGTTCTCGCCATTAGCTGCGCAGTCCTGAACACAAGGAAAGGGAGTCCAAAAGGTTCACACTCGTCCCGTGTGCTTATATATATATATATATATATACATATATATATATATATATATATATATATATGTCTGCTGTCGAGAGGAAACCCGTTATGAGGTATCCTCCCGACAGCAACAATATATTTTGTTGTTGTGCCAATCCCACGCACTCGTGTAGTGAAAGCAAGTGCAGTACATAGTTCAGACTAGTCTTTGGTCCGACAAACGACAACCCACCTCAAACCCTAACCTAACCAAGCACGGGAGCAGCGCATGTCCGACATGCGGACACATGTCGGACTAATGCTCCGTCGGAATTACATGCGGTCCCCAGTTCAAGGAGGACCTGACCACGCCTCGGGTGTCCCCATCACCAGGCCACGGCACTCATCTGCTGCGCCCACACAGCACACGTCCATGAAACACTAGATAACAGACTTGACGTGTCGTTAATTGCAGTACTACGTAACATTAAGTGACAATTACGTACGGCATAAAAACGTTTGGGTTTTGCGATTCATGTCGCATTTTTGACGCCACATTTCAAGGTGGTTTTAAGAGTACATTTTGACGAGGATCTCACGGTCAGAATGTGCACATATCGGCAAAAGCATCGAGATCTGAAACAAGTGTGGTGGTAATATACTGCACACATATGGTTGTTGGAAAAACAAACACTGGAGACATGTGTGCCCTGCTTCTCCACACACACACTGTCGGAAAGGGGAGATTCTAATAAAGCAAGTATTGTTGTATTTGACGGATAGTTCAACTGTCACCAGATGAGAAAAGGCATCAGAGTTTTTGATGTAACAGTTAGAAGGGTTTGGACACAGTGCTCATTCAAAGCAGCTCACATGGTTTACATTTAACATGTTTTCCATTTCCTCCTCGGTTATTTATTAAATCACTTTTATGCTAAAACATCATGACAACCTTAACCCTTTAACACCTGAGGTCGATTCCACAAATGCAGCGCAGCACAAAGTGACGTGCTGTGAGCTTGTACATCTGCTATTTTCTTTTCTTTTTTTAAATAGCCAACGCAAAAATCGACGAAGACGACACAGATGCTTACTCGGTTTTAATGGGTTAAAACCAAGCGTTCAAAAGTTATGACAAACCAAGAATTTGTCTTATTCTAATGTTAACATAAACAAATAGTTTTTGAGTGCAGTAGAGCTGGTCACAAATCAGCCATTTCAGTACTCACATGGACTAGCAGACAACAAAACCACTAAATTAACATTTTCTTTGTTCATCTAATAATAGCACGATACTTAAATGATTCCAAGGCAAGTTGACCGAGTATCCTAGTTTACTTTCTTTGATGCAACAATACATTTCACCAGTGAGGGGCCTCTAGTCCTCTAGTGTAATAATTTTAAAAAATAGTGTCACCAGCTGGATTAGATCCCAGGTGTGGATTGATTGGGACTCGGTGTCTAATGATTAGCGAAGCACGCTACTGAGCTGGCTGCCAGGATTGGTTTTCAGGCTGCTTTAGAAAGTGAAAATGCCCCACGGCCGGGATACCCTCACTACAACTAGTGGGCGTCTCTTCACTGCCATCAGTGTATTGGCAAATAAGTTAAAATCACAGATGCCAGTAGTCGATGTATCCGTCGTTTTTGTGCTTATTAAAGGACCACTTCACGACTTTCCAACCTATCTTGGAAGTGGTCCTCACTAATAATGATAAAAATGGCACAATATCTTTCTACTCTGTCTGCGTCTCAAAATTGGTCCTCACTAATAATCATGATAAAATGGCACGATATTTTTCTACTCCGTCTGCGTCTCATAGGAGGGCTGTGGGCAGTTCAGAGACCCGTCCACCAGTGACATCATCGATGGGGAATCCAAGCCAATAGAAACGGCAGGCTTTCTAGTCCTGAAAAGTTGCAATGCGAAAATGGAAGCCATCGTTCTCACGATAATAAACATTTTTGTAAAATAAATCTAGTTTAAAAAAAACATCTGCCTTACGATGATGTCACTGGTGGACGGGTTTCTGAACAGTCCTCCTATGAGACACAGACTGAGTAGAAAATAATTGTGCCATTTTACCACGATTATTAGTGAGGACCTGGTTGAAAAGTGGTGAAGTGGTTGGTATGCAAACTATGGACAAAATTGTTATTCAGTATCATTCTGTTATTGAATAAAATGTAATTAGGTCCAATCTGTATAGTGTAATATAATGAATACATTTGGGGCGGTTGTATTTCGTCTCCCTGCTCTTCTATGGAGACATTTAGATCGTGCCAAAGGTCAATGTCTCACTTTCGCATTCAATGTATCCCCCGAGCATTAGCGCAAAAAGTTTAAATGTCAGCACATGTCACACGCACGAATCAAGAGTTGAAATCCAGGGTAGAAGAGGAAATTTAATTTCCATCTGCTATCCCGGGAACATGTTATTAAAAAAGGTTATAGAGAAGAAACAGATCAAATAAAAACACCTTTTTCTTTTCATCCACAGCCAGTTCCCACTCCAGTCGAGCTTTCTTGGCCTCCCAGTTGGCCGGAAGTTTCAGTCTCTTGTCCTCCTCTGCGACCTCCTGGTGATTCAGCTTGCGTGCTTCATTCTACAATAATAATAAGAATAATGAAAATGTGGAAGCACAACAGATCACAAATGCCAAGTATTCCTCCATTTGTATTAACCCATTCTGACCGGGCACCCATTTTGGTGTCGGCATCATGTTATGCTTTAGCTATTTAAAAATCGAAGAGCGAATGACATTTTTAGAATCTGATCTCAGGTCAGAATGGGTTCATCAGACCCAGTGTTTGTCCGGCGGAAACCTCGTATGAATCTGATCTCAGGTCAGAATGGGATAAGTGAGTTGAAGTCAGGGATAACTCGGCACTAAGGTCTCAGGGCCGGAGGTACCTACCCCGGCTACCCGTCTGGCAATTACAGGTCATGTTTCACTTGCCCAAAGGTCATGCCCACTTGCCCGAAAATGAAATAGTGGTAGATAAATAAATAAAACATTACTTTGCTGTGACCCAATTTTGGGTGTACACCACGTTGATAAGTAAGGGCCATACTGTGTCCCTCCGTCGGAGCAGTGTTTGAACCCATCTGAGACTAGAACAACCACTAAAGTCTCATTTTACTGCTGTCCTTCCAAATCTGGCTGTGACGGGCTGTCTGCCCCACACTGAATACTATCGCCATTTTATTTCATTGTGTCAACTAAATCATCTATAGAGATCGTACGTACTGTATGAATGCAAACTAGATTCAACGTACTCAGCCCTGCACACATTCTAAATATGCCCCCGAAATATTGTACTGAGCAAATGGACTGTTACCACCTTCTATAATAATGATAATAATAGTCTTTATTGTCTCCGCATCATATATTTTCTTTGTCATGGACACTTGTACAGAACATTAATAATTCTACTCGAGTTGGAAGCATTAAGACCCATTTAACCCTCGATGGCTTCCTTTCTGAAAAATAACATTGTTGTAAAAAGATTCACGCGTTCAGATATTGCCATATTGCCAGTGGCTGGTGCCACTTGGACTACAAAATGACGTCGGACTAAAACACCGAATCCCAGGTAATTTATCACATGATGAAATTTCATAGTAGAATTTTCACCAGTAAGGGTCCATTTGGAACCCCCTCAAGGAACACAAGGGTCGCAGCGGCTGGACCCCACTTTGAGAACCACTGTCCTAGATCTGTTTAAAGTACACATGGGTATCGGAATCGGTAAGGGAAGAAATGGTGCGGGTCATCTCTAGATATTAAGACTCACTCGTTTGAAGTGCAGCTCCCGGAACTTTCGGAGTCTCGCTTCTCTCTTCTCAGACGCCAGACCTCCTGTTGCTTCTTCGTCAGCAACAGAGACAGACTCCTGAGAACAATATTTATCACACATTTATTAGTCTGTGTATAGCAGTGGTTATGACATTTTCTCAAGTCAAGGACCCCCAAAATGACATTGAATTGGCTGCCGACCTCCATCTGACAAAAATATAATAATATATATCTAACAAAAGATATACTTAAAAACGTACTATAAAACAGCTCATAGCATAGGGGCGGCGGTGGCTCAGGGGTAGAGTGCCTGGATGGTAACCGTAAGGTTGCCAGTTCGAACCCGGGCTCCCCCAGAGTTACTGTCGAAGTGTCCTTGAGCAAGACACTGAACCCCTAATTGCTCCCGATGTGCTAGTTGGTGCCTTGCATGGTTTCCGCTGCCATCGGTGTATGAATGGGTGAATGTAATGATCACAATCTCTGTAAAGCGCCTTGGATAAAGGCGCTATATAAATGCACCATTTACCATTTTATAGCTTTGATGCTGGTTGTCTGGGTTTAGGACCCCTCTGCAGTGGTGTCCGATTAGAACTTAAACCAGGATGCTTTTCTGCCCGTAACCTTGAGCACACCTCCATTATATTATCCGACTATGCTTTGTCACGATGATTAAGCCAATAAGATCTATCGATATATGGGTTCTACCACATCGATCTGATGTCAGCACTAGGTCAACCCGGACCAAATGTAGGGATTATTTGTCATACTAGACATGTCATATAGGCTATAGCCCAACGTGCTAGTCGGATATGTTATATAGCCCAACGTCCTAGTCCATGGGTTTTCAACAGGTGGTCTGTGGAGCACTGGTGGTCCGTGAAGGTGTTGCATGTGGTCCCTGACCATGCATTTAGTAATGTAGGAAAGTGAAGATTCGTATTTGAATTTATTGTATTGAGTTGAGAAAGTTGAGAAACAATGCAGTAAATAAACTGGTGACAAATGATGACACGTCGATGTTGTCAGTTACTGGGAAGACGGATGTCAAGAACTTGTGAGTTAGAATCTCAAGGGAAACCATACCGGATTGCCTGGTTGAGTCACCATTATAAGGAAATGTGCCCGCTTACTCATAGAATAAGTCCCCCCTACACCACGACCATATCCCCCCTCCCAAAACAACAATGGTCCCAAGGTTGATTCTCAGTCAGGGTGGTGGTCCCCAGGTTGATTCTCAGTCAGGGTGGTGTTCCCCAGGTTGATTCTATAGTCAGGGTGGTGGTCCCCAGGTTGATTCTCAGTCAGGGTGGTGGTCCCCAGGTTGATTCTCAGTCAGGGTGGTGGTCCCCAGGTTGATTCTCAGTCAGGGTGGTGGTCCCCAGGTTCATACTCAGTTGAAAACCCCTGTCCTAGTCGAATATCCCCATGTATAGAGACTAAATCTCCAATGAGCAACTGGAAGTGAGTCTTCGTTACACGTACAAGCATTCAGCACGAAGTGAGGGCCGGCGCGGTGAGCTTGAATTTATTTAACAGGGACAATGCACATTAATCAACACGTCAATTTTCAAATCCATGTAAATGGGAGAGTTCGCCATGAGCTAATTTGCATCTGTAGTCCCTGAGCAAGCAAAGATCTGCTATTTTCAAGCCAAAATGTAGATGGATAAAATGATTCAAATGTAACTGGAACTATTATGAAGAGCAACTATTATCTCTTGGCTGGCTAAATGATATTTTCGAAAAAATAAAAAATAAAACCAATATTCCATGACGGAGCCCGTCAGTCAGAGGCGAAATAATTCCCACAATAATGTCTCAACACAACATAGAGATAATATGTTGGTTCAGACTTGTCAGAATCGACAAAATACATATTACGAGAGTCTAAATCTTAGGCTACTACTAAGAAACAAGCTAATAAACACCAGTTACTAGTTTACGTGTAGCTACGTTAGCTTAGCATAATACAACACTGTAAACAAACACCGTAACACGAGTAACGACAAAGTACAAAGCAGCGTTTCCCTCGGCTGTGTGAAACTGTTTCTGCCACACGAGTCATATTTGGCGAGGATAATTTGCCAACATCCCAAATTAAGTGGATCTATTCATATTTTAAGCACAGATAAAATGTACACACCTCAACGCAGGACGCCATTGTTGTGCCTGTGTGTGTTGTAGAGCGGAAGGCAAGCTCGAGCAACTTCTGCTTCTTGGCAAACCAGCTTAGAGGTGAATTAGCGCCACCATCTGGACTGGGGAGTGGAGCAGGGCAGGATATTATTGTATTCAGAGTAATTTTTTTTACAGTCTATGATTCAGAGAGAGAAAACAACTAGTAAATAGAAATACTAAATATATATTTTTTAATTAATTAAGAAATGTTTTGCTTGTAAAATTAGCTGGCAAGCCCCTGCATGATATATAATAAGTAGCTAACTTATACTGTATACATTATTCATGATAATCAATAAATGTAGGCTGATTAATTAATTAACCCATTTAAGACCTGAGGCCGATTCTACAAATGCCTCCTAAATCAGTAGCAGTAGCGTTTCCGTGCCAAGGACAAGGAAGAAATTGTTATTTTCATCAACGTTTGCCTGTTGTCTCTCCTGGTACCACATCAATCTTATCCAACATATTTAACGTGTATCCGAGAGACTAAATCTCATCAAATGGTTGTCCGTGGCTAAAATGCAAAATAAATAATGGACCATGATATGAAAAGGGTTGAAAACCACTGGTTTAGATGATGGTGCATGGTGCAGCATGGTGATGGAGAAAATTGTTTACCATGTCAGTCCAAAATGTCCCGTAGTTACGGAGTGAGTTGAGATCTGGTGACTGCGAAGGCCAACAGCACATGATTCCGCTTCATTTTTGAGCGGTGGCACACCGTCTCCTACAGTATATGCACAGCTATGTGGGTCCATATGCATGTGTGTCCGTCTGAGTATGGCAATGTATGTATGTCCATATGTCTGAGTACGGATTTTCCGCTCACTAGTCACTTCACATTGGTGTGATCTTTATAATTCAACCATTCAGTGACCTCGTGCCCTGTACTGTCCTGGATCCTGGAAGAGAGCACTCTGCTCATGATAGAAAGGATTCCTGTTAAAGCCCAAACCGCACTTATGCAAAGCAATTCTTGCAACCAAACAGTTTGAAGGCAAACCGCACCAATGCAACTCCTTGCAACTGCCATTGGGGATAATGGTTGCAAATTGTTGCAAATATGTAGTTGCATGTTGCAAGGAGTTGCATGGCAAATCATATTGGTGTGGTTTGGGCTTTTGGAAGTTAGCACTCAAATAACTTTGTATTGATTTGCAGCGGCCCTGCCCTCTGTAAGGGGACAAGTGGACCCAAACCATATAGGTAAAGCATTCGGGCCTGTATAGTTGTCTCCACCAGGCCGAAGGCATGTGGGGAGAGTATGTTTTGCACTTCGTCCGTCCGTGTGTGTGTCCGTGTGTGTGTGTGTCCGTGTGTGTGTCCGTGAACAGCTAATCTCGGCCACCGTTAACCCGGTCGATGCCAAATTTTGCACACACACTCCCTGGATGCCAACGATGAACCTCTGCCCCAAACTTTCCAGAACGGCCTGTTATAGCGCCACCAGGAGGCCGCTTTGTGCAAAACAAGTTTTTTCACAGTACACCTACAGATTTTGTCCAAACATCACGCAAATTAGTACACAGTCTCTCTAGAGCCATTCAACGAAACGGGTCTTTCAGATTTCTCAGACTCCATCCTGATTGGTTAAGATTGGCTTCCAAAGTTCAGGAGTGCTCAGTTTCAAACAAAATGCTGCAAATCATGAACACATCGCGTGATTTCCGTGAAATTGTGCACGCACATTCCCACTAGGCCGAGGACGAAATGCCACATGAACAATTTCAACTCAGCCTCAAGGTGGCGCTATAACTGGCCGAAAAGTGTTTTTACCTCTAACTGCACGGATCTGTGGATAACCTGGTGGAGACCTGTGCCCAGAAGGGCACTTTTTCTAGTTATCTCTGTGCATGCCATGCATGTGCACTCGCCCAATAAATAATGAGATTAATGTAATATAATAATGTGTGGGGAGCTAGCTGTAGCTAATGGTGATCTGAAACAATGGTGACTCATCCGACCATATTATAGCCTATCACTATTTTCCTACTCGTTAGTTTTTTATGTTATGTTTATGAATTGAATACATATAGCCTAGGAAACAAGACCTCAAGGACATTCTTTGGTCTTAAAGTGTTCATTCAATCAATCAGTCCACATTTGTGTAGAAAAGTGCCTACCGTAGTACCGTAGCAGGGCAGGATATTATTGTATTCAGAGTAATTTTTTTTACAGTCTATGATTCAGAGAGAGAAAACAACTAGTAAATAGAAATACTAAATATATATTTTTTAATTAATTAAGAAATGTTTTGCTTGTAAAATTAGCTGGCAAGCCCCTGCATGATATATAATAAGTAGCTAACTTATACTGTATACATTATTCATGATAATCAATAAATGTAGGCTGATTAATTAATTAACCCATTTAAGACCTGAGGCCGATTCTACAAATGCCTCCTAAATCAGTAGCAGTAGCGTTTCCGTACCAAGGACAAGGAAGAAATTGTTATTTTCATCACATCAACGTTTGCCTGTTGTCTCTCCTGGTACCACATCAATCTTATCCAACATATTTAACGTGTATCCGAGAGACTAAATCTCATCAAATGGTTGTCCGTGGCTAAAATGCAAAATAAATAATGGACCATGATAGGTTGAAAACCACTGGTTTAGATGATGGTGCATGGTGCAGCATGGTGATGGAGAAAATTGTTTACCATGTCAGTCCAAAATGTCCCGTAGTTACGGAGTGAGTTGAGATCTGGTGACTGCGAAGGCCAACAGCACATGATTCCGCTTCATTTTTGAGCGGTGGCACACCGTCTCCTACAGTATATGCACAGCTATGTGGGTCCATATGCATGTGTGTCCGTCTGAGTATGGCAATGTATGTATGTCCATATGTCTGAGTACGGATTTTCCGCTCACTAGTCACTTCACATTGGTGTGATCTTTATAATTCAACCATTCAGTGACATGCCCTGTACTGTCCTGGATCCTGGAAGAGAGCACTCTCCTCATGATAGAAAGGATTCCTGTTAAAGCCCAAACCGCACTAATGCAAAGCAATTCTTGCAACCAAACAGTTTGAAGGTAAACCGCACCAATGCAACTCCTTGCAACTGCCATTGGGGATAATGGTTGCAAATTGTTGCAAATATGTAGTTGCATGTTGCAAGGAGTTGCATGGCAAATCATATTGGTGTGGTTTGGGCTTTTGGAAGTTAGCACTCAAATAACTTTGTATTGATTTGCAGCGGCCCTGCCCTCTGTAAGGGGACAAGTGGACCCAAACCATATAGGTAAAGCATTCGGGCCTGTATAGTTATCTCTGTGCATGCCATGCATGTGCACTCGCCCAATAAATAATGAGATTAATGTAATATAATAATGTGTGGGGAGCTAGCTGTAGCTAATGGTGATCTGAAACAATGGTGACTCATCCGACCATATATATCACTATTTTCCTACTCGTTCGTTTTTTATGTTATGTTTATGAATTGAATACATATAGCCTAGGAAACAAGACCTCAAGGACATTCTTTGGTCTTAAAGTGTTCATTCAATCAATCAGTCCACATTTGTGTAGAAAAGTGCCTACCGTAGTACCGTAGCCTATATGTTTTTTACACCACTGAACTCTCATCTGAGGGGTTTATTACAACCCTATGTACAGTCGATGGACAGTACATGCTGACACAGTGTGATGATCACATCCTGCATTGACGTTCTCAGTCACATGAGGAAGAGTTGCTCTTCTATATTTCCTTACATATCTCACACTAATGCACGAGCGTCAGTCAGGGTGAGTTTCGACCACAACCTCCGACCCCGTTCACTGATGTGTTTCCCATAGATCTCAATGCAGAATGTCACTTAATAGTCACTGTTACTGTTGAAACATTAGCCTGTTGAGCCATCGACATAGATAGGTAGACGCCTCCTTCGGCTCTCGGGGCGTGTGTCAAGCTTCCATGTGCGTCACATAAGGGGACATTCGGTATAGGCCAATCGGAGGCGATGTTTGTTTTCTTATGCCAATAAAGATCCTTTGAATCAAATTGATAAGTTAACGCGCTGTGATTGGCCACTATATTGCCAGTGGCAGTGTGCCGGCCGTACTTCCGGTGTTCATTGGAGTGACTTCCGGTCACTCCAATGAACTGCAGCAGCCAATGAGGCAGGAAAGGGGGGGGGGGGGAGAGATAAGGAGTGATCGCGGCAAAGGCGTGTTTTTTCAGAAGAAGTAGTGTTCTAAATCCTAAGAGTTCCGGTTTTAATGGATTTTTATAGAGGGTATTATGTGTGCTGCATGGGCCACCCAGATGTGTCACCCAAATGTCAGCACACTTTGACAGGAAGGAGACAGACTGTAATGGGGACTGGATCTTTGATGTTCTTGGTACCTCCTTTGGTAGCTCTACGCAGCCACAAAGTGTCATTCAAGTTTACAAATTCTAGGCCTAAAAAAAAAAGAAAGAAGAAACGGTTCAGTTGTGTGAACAGACAAAATGTGCTGCAACGCTACGTCAGTCGTTTTTCCATGATGATCTTTTTTATCATGACACCATGACAAAAGCTCCGCTCGCCATGGCATTGTGTTTCATAAATAAATAACCTCTTTGTATAGAGAGATTTAAACCAGACCATCATCCTTGCTCGCTTGTTGAAGGTTTTAATCATTAAAAAGAAGAAGAAGAAATACATCTAGAGCAAGTTAAAGTGGCACCGTCCACACGGGCGTTGCATGCGTATGGATTTGACTGGAGGTAATAAGAGTGAAGAGCATGAAAGGTCAAGCATAATGCCATCATCAGCGTGCCACAGAGAGAGTCTGTTTAGAGTTCCCTCCACTCACTCCAGTCCTTATGGTCTTTCTATGCCGCTCAGAGAGTGAGGGAGTGCATCCCTTCCCCATTAGCAGCGCATCTTTTTTTCCCCCCTTCCCTCTCCCACAAAAACACACAAGCGCCCGAATCCAAACCCATCCGAGGATCCTCACGGAATATGATTCTCAGATTTGATTGTGAGACGAAAGCAAAACATTTTCAAGAGAGCCACTTTGGCCGTGTTTGACGTGCCAAAATGGATGTGCTGCTCCCTGTTTGATTGCGTTATACTAATAGAGGTCTTTTGGAGGATGTAATTAAGTGGAGTTTATAGTCTTAGATTAAAGCATCCTCTAGATCACAGGCAATGTTAATGGAGTGATGCATTTTCACTGGAAACCAGATGGGAGCACGTCGCAGCCGAACAAAACAAAACTGGCTCCAGTAATGGGCTGGGCACTGGCTCGCTATTGCCATGCTCTGGAGGAAAGATCGAAGGAAAACAACTTCTCACTAAATTTCTGCTATAGAGAGACAGGGAAACGCAAAGTGACAAAAACAACATGAGCGGAGCAGAGGTGTGGAAAATTGGAAAATCAGTTGTGCATAGACAGTTCAAACATTTTATTTTATTTTGGCTATAGGACACATGTGGTTTTCAAAGTGTGTGTGTGTGTGTGTGTGTGTGTGTGTGTGTGTGTGTGTGTGTGGGGGGGGGGGGGGGGGTGAGGGAGGAAAATGAAAAACCATGTGGGTTTTTTCTTTTTTGGGCATGTCATATAATTGTTAAAAAAAAATCCAATATTTCCAAACAATACAAAATAAAGAATAGATTATAGCGGATCTACAACCAGACGTGTTGTGTGACCTTGTTTATTTTTTGCTATTTTCTTTTCTTTCTTTTCTTAAAAAAAAGAAGAAGCTATTTTACAATAGGCCTACCCACCGCCAGTGGCTGGCTTGGGGGGTCTTTCATGGCAGGGAATGGTTTGGAAACCCCTGGTCTAGGAGACGTGTGAAACCCTTGTCACCGATCAGCTATATTTACACTGTCTACTCAGAGTACACAGTATCCATGTCTGCGTCCCTTTTGTGCCCATATATGGAGACCCCTGCTGATGCATATGCCCATATACCCATTGGCATGCCCATATATGAGCATATTGGTTAGATCGACGGTTCTGGACAACTGCATATCCGAACAACTGCAGCGACAGGCACCGCACTCCCTCGATGGCCATGCATATGTGCATAGCGGTCGGATCTGTGCATGGCTATGGACAACCGGATCTCCATATATGCATATATGGGCATATTGGGTTTGTTTATGACTGAATCAAAGTATAGCCTCGGTACCCAGGATTATATTTTCTTTCACGTTCGGCTGTAGAATCAAAGTGACATGCCTATGGGCGGTTGGTTAATTTCGGAGTCAGAATGTTGTGGCTGCGTTACGGCCGGTCCTTTTTTCCTTTTTTTTTGTAAGATATTATTTTGCGGCTTACGCCTTTTATTGATTTTTGAAGGGACAGACAGTAGGCTGACAGGAAACGGGAGAGAGATGGGGGGATGACATGCAGTAAAGGCCGTGTCGGGTCCGGGAGTCGAACCCGCGGCACACTGCGACTGGATTACCAGTCCGGTGCCCAGACCGTTACGCTACGGCCTGGGCCACGGCCGGTCCTTTTGCCAAGTTGAAGATAGGGTAATAACTTGTGCTCAGAGCACATTTTCATGATGCTAAACCTTTTTCTCTAAGCATTGTTATATTTTAATCTGTTCAGAAATGATGTGCCTATTTTCCCTAACATGAAAAAGGTTGAAAATCAGTGGTGTGTCTATAAAAAATCACACTCGTGTGAAGTGAGGGGCGCTCTCTTATCATCATCATACATCAAAAGTCACATTCCGTGCTCAGCCAATCAAATCATCGCATTCCGTGCTACAAAACACACAAAGCTGTGCACAGGAGGGGCCACAAAGACAGAAATTATCGTGTGACAGCCATATCAAAAAGCAGCGACGACGGAGGCATTTAGAGGGGGCTGCCGAAGGCACCAGTTAACGTAACTACGTGAGAATATGTGGTCTGCGTGCTGCTGGGATCCTTTGTTGCTACGATCCAAACGCGATTAATCTCCCTCCAAGTGTCATCTGCACATCTTTCAAGGTTCTTCTGGAGTATTCTCATATGTGAATCAAAACGCCTCCTAGGGGGTCCTTCCTTTATGAATCACTGGTGGCAGGAAGAAGATACTGCGTGTGGATAACAGAGCTCGCTTCCTCGCTCTATCATTTGGGTCTTTTTTTGGCCCCTCTTGAATGGAGAATAACGTCTCCCGCGGAGCCAATTAAAGGAACAAACCACCCTCCTCAATACATGTTATTATATCCAGGGCCGTGCACAGACCTCTGGGACCTTTTGGCCCGGCTAATGTAGCCCCACTCCACAGTGTCGTCGTCCCCCGTCCCCCGTCCCCCGCAAGCGATTTACTGTATGTCATAAGTGCCCTAAGCAAACATTAAATCCGTAGACGTGGCTGACTGTCAAATGATTTACGCTCATATCTAAACAAACACTAACATGTCCATAGCCTTGGCTGCTGAATACTAAATACTGGAGAAGAAGAAAAAAACGGAATACATTTTTAATTTAGAAGAAGAAAACAATTTATTACACAGTATCACATTTATAAATCAACCATAACCAAGACCTATAGTCAAGCCAAAGTGTACATACTTAAGTGTATACTTAAGTATACACACTTACTTATTTTTGAGTGGTGCAACCACTCCAAGGAAAGGCAATGTCCGTGTTCACATATGTGACTATGTGACGTTAATGAGCACCAGTATGACTATGAGTACCAGTAGGGGCGCTGTTGTGCCAGAAACAGAGAGAGAGAGAGACAGTGCTGCACTGTTGCCTGATAATGAGAGAGAGAGAGGGGGGGGGGGGGGGGGGGGGGGGGGGGGGGGAGGGGAGTTGCACCACTCAGTTCACACGGTGTGATCTTTTATATATATTAGTTAGATAGGCCCTATCATCAATGGGACCTAGCAAGGTCACACGTTTAGGGCGTGATGTGTATGAGATAGTCTTAGCCATGTCCTAAAACCAGACTTCACACACCCACATGTGTCTCGGAAACTCTGAGGAAGGTCTAAGGCCGTTTCCTTTCTTCTGCTGTGCCATATTAAAAGTGTTACAGTATGTGCTTATATGTTTGTGAGTGCTGACAACTTCATTTGTCTTTGTGTCTATATTGGGTTGGCACCCACCGTGCACCCATCGTGCACTGATGGCTTGTGAGGTGAGCGTGCCAGTTGCCTCGGGATGGGACAGCTAAATGATCTAGCAGACCATGCATGCGTTTCCAAACGTCAAAGGATCCCCACAGCCAGAGCCTCCGGCTGCAGCCCCAGTTGCGAATGGCTGTGCAGCCTGCAGGCCGGCTATTTTTGAAGAAACCGTTTGTCGAAATTATTGTCAAAACCTTTCCTTATCCTTCCCAATTGGCCCTCCCGGGCGACACCCCACTGGCAGCCTTCACTTTGAAAACCTGTGATCTATAGCTTATCTTTTGTATCGAATGAGAGCAGGCTGGAGAGCAACTCTGGTTTGACGAGAGAGAGATAAAAATCATTCCGAAATTATGTAGACATAAAAGAAAAGACATTTTATACTCTGAAGACAATCTTGCAGGCGCTTCGGTTCAGCAAATATGTGTGCACAATGCATGTTATTATCTATTAACAGTTTGGGATATTATATTATGCATAACCCTGCGGCTCTGCAGGAGGTTAGCAGTACTCTATAAGAGTGTATAATCCACAGAATCAGCAGAGCGATTTCTAAGGCCCTTATCTTCCACATCCTTACACAGTGCACAACGACTGACATTAAACATTAAGGCATACAAGGCACGCTGGGTCGCAGTGCAGCCGCTGAGCAGCACACCGGAAGTGTGCTACAAATTGTGCATATGCGACCAGGTGCTGGACAGAAGAACATACAACCGCAATCCAATCCACTTTATTTATATAGCACCTTTCACAACTCAGGGTTTACAAAGAGCTGTACAGAAAGTTAAAAGCTATAAAACATAGAAATACCAGCAAAATCACACGGTAAATAAAAACACATAACAACAAAGCCATAAGCGAAAAACACAGAAACGTTCAAACGGAATTAAAAGCCAAGGTGTAAAGGTGGGTCTTGAGGCGAGATTTGAAAAGTCTCGATGGTGGGGGCCAGTTTGACATGGGAGGGCAGCTCATTCCACAATTTGGGGGCTACGACAGAAAATGCTCGGTCACATAGGCTACTACAATAAAAGAGAGAGAGAGAGAGAGAGAGAGAGAGAGAGAGAGTCTCTCTTCCTAGTCCTAGGCTGCGGAAGAGCAAAGACGCTCGAAATGTCCCCCAGCTTGGTGGTAATTTATTATTAGATCTATACTACAGGAGTATGTGTGGACTCTGTTTTTCCATGTTCTGTTCATTACCTGTGCCTGTCCTCTCTGTTACCCCACAGACAGTCAGGCGCATGAATACATTTTCAAGACAGATTCGACATAAATTTGAAATCTTAATTTTCTCCTGCCCACACATATAGTTCTCAATATGAGAGACTCAGCAATCCTGTCACTGGCAGTTACGGGATGTTGAGCTCTCCAAGAAAGACGTGCAACTGCACCATGGGGTTGGTGGGGCCCACCCAAAAATGCTGATCTACCTCAATATTAACTTTTCCAGTCAAGCAGATCTAGGCCTGAAATGGGGGTAACATTATATCTGCAAATAAATTATACTATAGGGGTGCATTTATAAATACTGCTCTGGCTCTTATGGTGCCTCATGGTCCCTCATTAATCATTTTGGGACATGATTCTGCATGGTTCACT